>NW_028278812.1:0-182956 GCF_059751315.1 Micrasema longulum
TGCTGATTTACAAAACTTGTGACGTAGTTCAAAATAGTTCTTTTTTGTCATACTTCGCCGTACAATTAAATGCTCTAATTCTTATCGCGTGTAAGGAAATATTTTTTATATCCCATTTCCCGTAGCACTGTCCTCATTGAAATAATTAACATATCACAGGAGGCGATCTTAGCAGTTTACAATGCAGTTTTTGTACCTATTTACCAATTCAGAAACGTAATGAAAGTAAAAAAGGTTTGTATGTGCACAAATTTTGAGATCTGTCCAGAAAGGAAAAGATAACGAAGTTATGGACAAGGGTATGTATGTAAAATGAAGGTAAAACTGAAAAGTTTTGCAGTGTAAGACAAATCAATACAGGAGTGGAGGAAATTTTTGAGAATGGGCAAATCGAACTTTAATTATCGACATGTTTTTATGTATTAGAAGATATAAATTTAGAAGTAACTAAACCTTGATTATGTAAAGATAAAGTGCTATGGTCTTCTATTATCTCTGCACATTTCTCCATAAGAAACGACATCACCAGCCGTCTACCTTTTATTTGTGATTATCAGTTGTGATGTTCGGTTTGGCGAATTTTCTGGTTACTGGAGTTGTACACATGTTGCGAGGAGTAGGCTGCAATTGGAGTACCAATTCAGTGCCCTATCACCACGTGCAGAGCTGATAGGATAAAGATGATGAAGATTAAATAATTTCATTTGTTTATAGTTTGGAGGAAAAAATATGTTTCTTGTTTATAGTACGAAAATTCAACTAAAAATTGAGGTGCGTGGTGCGCCTAATTTTACGAAACATTTTTTTTTCTAAAATTGATCAAAAAAAATTGAGGTGCGTCTTATGATCGATGCGTCTTATCGTCCGCAAAATACGGTAAGGGTAAATTAATGTAATTTGTCCATCATCACTTATCAAATGAGGAACTTCAGCCCTACGGGAAATTGGATACAAAAAATGTTTTCTTACGCGGAGTAAAAATTAAAGCTTTAAATTGTACTGCAAAGTTTCTTGAAAATGCATAGAAAAAATAATAATAAATATTTTGATAAAAACGCACTACTTTAAATGACGTCACGGGTTCATGTGAATCAACCTATAATCTAAGAGCTATGGAAAATTTCCGGTCTGCTTGTCGCTTCTGGACCAATGGGAAGAACTGAATGAGAATTAGCGGAAATGAACTTCTGACGTTACACGCGGAGTTATTTCAGAAATACAAAACTTTGAAAAATCGTAGCGCCGATAATACGATATATAAAAATTAAAAAAAAAAAATTTTGACATAGTTTAACAGTCTATTAACAAATATTTTTTTTTTTTAAAACCACTGAACTTCCTCATTGGTGCAATTTGGTTTGCCAGGAGTATTAGAGAGTAAAAATAAAGCTTTTGGTTTCATCCGATGCTATGGTTCAGATTATTGGAAGTTCGGTTTATAGTGGGTTTGGATTATAGAGAACATTCGCATAATATTACGTTATTTGTGCATTTAAAAGAAATTAAGAAGAAATATTTTCATTCTTATGATTTATCCAAATATTTTAATTTTGGGGGCCATTTTCAACGAGTTGTAAATGATTCATTATCAGAAAATGGGAACTCGGTTATAGTAAAGCGGGACACGAACTTGGACCTCTGATCCGTGAGTTAACGCTATTTGTGCAAATTTTTTACAATTAAAAAAAAAATGATTTACTCAAATATTTTAGTTTTGGGAGGCATTTTCAACGAGTTGTAAACAACTCACTATTAGAAAATGGGGACCAGGTTGTGGTAAAGCGGAATGCGAACCTTAGACCTCTGATCCATGAGTCCGCGACACTAGCCACCGGACCACAACCCGGTTTACATTTATTGAGGGTAGTTTTCTAAGTTGAGCATGGTACTCATTGCCTTTATTTTAAAAATAAAATGTAAATAATGCAACTTTGAAATTATGTTTTGGCAGTACCTATCCAAATATATTGTTTATTTTTTTTACTTTATGGAGGCCTTCTTCCAAAACATAATATCGGAGAAATTTACCAAACTTGTAGTTTATTTTAAAAAAAATATAACATTACAAATACGTGATTTTCAAAAAGCCCCTCGGATTCCCCAGCACCCAGTTATTTGAAGAATTTGGAGTTTAGGATGTAAGTATATTTGTAGAATTATAATGCACGTAAAAGTAAATTATTCTCCTAAATTCTAAACGGATCACTCCTACACTAACCCACAAATAGGCAAGTAAGCTAATAAGTGGTTACAAACATAGTTGTTTTATATTTATTTTATTACGGCATACCAGAGCCTTTGCACATTTTTATTTTTATTTTTAAACAAGCAAAAAATTACGATGGTTTCGGTATTAATTTTTTTTTGTGCGACGTCGGATAAATTTTCTACCGGGGTTTAAAATATACATTTTTTTAATTACCCGAAAACGTGATGTTATTCGTCCTGTGGGACAAACGGCACGTATGACGTTTTGTGCCAAACTGGTATGCAATGTTTATTAGAAGCGTGACGTCAAAATGACGTGATGCCAACTGAGAGCCGTTTTGTATGTGCTCATTTTTAAACCCGAAAATTATAAATGATTACTCCTGTTGAATACATTAATTGTTTTATCATTAGAATCGTAAAAATCAGCTTTAAATATATATTATATTTTTAACGTTATTCCCGGGTTGTGAAAATACCCTATTGCATTTGAATGTTTGCGGAATTCAAAAAGATAATATGTTAATGTTAACTGCTCCCAAGGGAGTTGAATCCAGTCCTTGTCTACAAAAATTTGGACAAACTCAAAATATTGTTGATACGCAGGAACTATAAAAACACAATATATATAAATTATCAACATCGCCAAAATCTTTTTCATTGGGGTTGGATCGTTTTTGCAATATTTTTATGTATGAAAATAATTTGAAAGTGAAAAATGCTAAAAGCTGTCCACCCACATGGATGTTTCTAACGGTTTTTTTTCATAGATTTATTGGTTGTGAGTTAGAAAACAATTCTCAAAAAAAGATTGTGTTGATCTTTTGGGTTGGATGCCTTCAGCAAATTAAAAATTAACCATTGATGAAGTACCTAACACAAATCAAAATGTCAAATTTCGCAAAATGGTTTCTGCATAACATGGTCCAAATTATAGTATGAATAATTAAACTTTTATGATAAATACACTTTTAGGTAGTTATTTATTTATTTAATTATTTTGTTCATTAACGCCCAAAAGGCATTTACAAAAAATAAAAATGAAATACATGCTAACATACTAAATAATAAACACAGATTATACAGAAAAAATATGTGAAAAGATCCGTAATTCTTCAATTCTTCCATGTGTTGATTTTTGTGAAGTTAAACGGTTGATACCTGTATTGATGCGAGTGATTATACTCGTAATCGTAATATATTCTTCTCAAATGATTGAATAGTACGTTAATATTATTATTATTTAATTATAGCTTAGGATTATGAAGTTGTTTATTTGTCCTGTTCGATTGTAATAAAATATCTAAAATATTTATCAGGGGTTCAATTTATGTTAGTCTTGGGATGACCTTTTTAATTAAACTAAAAATGTATGCACATAATTTACCTACTCAAAGATTAGATTTAAATTTTCCCAAAACAATAATTTTTGACAGCTATTAAGTTTTCAGAAGAATAGATAATGTTGTTCTAATGATTCGAAAAAGTAGTCCGTCGCCCAGAAAACAATAAATTAAAGGCAAATTTAGATATGGAACATTTACACGTTCTTGTTAGATAAATACTTCGTAAAAACCGTCTCTTTCGCAATCTGCGAACAAAATCTTAACTATTTATTTCATTTGGCAAATTCCCATGAGCTTTCTATGTGTTGGTGTCGCATTTGTAAGTGTGGGTGAAAATTGGCGCTGGTGGGGGATTTCTATGTGTTGGGGCAGGGGTTTTTAACTTATTATTTGGATATATTTATAAAAAAATATTTTATAAATTGTGTGAAATGTCATTTTATTAATAGTATTTCATTAATTGCTATCTGTTCAGGGTTCCACCAATAATAATTTTCGTAAAAAAGAAAGGTAAAAGTAAATATGAAAATAAGCTGTCACGTATTATAAAGGTAGATTCACGGATTAAATAATTAGCATTATCATTAAATTAAACAGAATATAGGTATATTTAGTGTTGGTTAATACCAACTTTTCATTGATATCAACTTAGTTTCTGCGTTTAATTTTTCGTTAATATATTTTTTTTGTAATGTCAATAAAATATCGATGTGATTTTCATTATTCAAGTGTATTAATTTAATAATTCCAAGTTTTTGAAATGTAAATAAACACATGTAGTATGAGTTCTTTTGTCACGAAAAAAAGTGTGCGAAAAAAACAATGATTAGAATTGCTTTAATTGTGCATGGATCGACATTGCAAAATTTCCATGAAAGTCGCCAGGAATCGCATCGAAAATCGTATTATTTACATAAATTCGTAAATATTCGGTTCCGTCGCGGCGCCCCTCGATACTGGATCCAAAAATAAGGGTTTCGGGCGTTCCGACGCCGCGTCGCGGCGCTCCGCACACTCAGTGCCCGTCCGACCAGCGAGCTCGCACCAGGTAAGGAGATTCTCAACTTCTGACGTTTGCGGAAAGTGAACTGTGCGCGAAACTTCTAACAATTTACTTAACCCTCAAATAATCTAACCCCAGTGTGTTTGTGAAAAAAACAAAGGTAAGTCCACAAAAACAAGCAAGGGAGTTTGCAGTTTCAATTCGGGAATGTTTTGAAACGTCCGTGAAAGTGCTATTTTTTTTATTTTTGGACTCAAGTGAGACTATTTAAGGCAGCTGATTTTAATATAATAGATTGTATAACATTCAAATTAATTACATTAATTTACAATCGCAGAATATAAACAATTCTACAGTAAAAAGTTTAACGTAAGTTTACAAACGTGATTATTTGAACATTGCCTTAAAATTTCCTGGGAAATCATATTGAATTAAAACTTTTTATAATTTTAAAATTTTAGCCAATAACTTGAGTCAGATGGTGATTAAAATAATTTTCGCTAATCGTGCCAATTATAATATATAACTACGCAAAGTACTAACTGTCTTCATGATTATTCTGTTATTATGATTAACGGTTTAGTGATGTTTAGAGATAAGAGAATTAACTAATGTGTTCCCTGAGAGATCACAAAAACAAAGAAAAGTTTCGAAGATTTTCTACCTCTGGAAAAACTCACCCTCGCTAGGGGAGGCGCTTTTAAAAAGTTTTTTAGCCCAAGAAAAAAGAAAAACGGAGTAAAATAAATAAATCGATGAAAAAGCTTAGTTATACTATTATAATCATAATAAGAGTGTCTTATTTTAGAAATTGTTAGAAATTACAAATGATATTTTAAAAAACGTATTTCTGTATAGAATATAGTTGTCATTTTTGTAGCAATAATAATATACTGCTTTATATTTTACCTCAAAGAAAACTATTTCATAACGGATAAATTCGTAAGTTTCCACGCGATTTTCCGGAGCTTGGACGCGTCCTCGCTAGACGGCGACGGCAGTACGAGTATCGTATAACGTCGGCCATACTTGGCCCGTTCTATTTCTGTCCAACCCGCCGCGGAACAAAATTCCTCCGTCTCGCCTCCACGCGCATCCTATTTCCGACCATTTCACATGTATAAACGACCAAAATCTCACAGATTACAGGAGTTAACTGATTTTTGCACGCCACGAAAGCGCGCCCACGCACGGCGGAGTGCGCAGGCGCGCGTTTTGAATTTCCAACTGGTCGGATTTTATTTTCAGCGATGCCCGTTCAGAGGGAAACGTCAAATCCACTCCTCTTGTATATGAAGCAAAAATAAATTGTTTACACAAAGGTGGGTGCTAAAGGATTAATGCGAATTAATCTGGACATGTGTTCATGTTTCCACGTTAATTGACATTCGATTTTGTTTTTTATGTAACGTATTAATTGAACGTGTCTACATAAGTTCAGATTCCATTAATTTAAGAACCGATCTATTAGTATGAATTTAATTATTTCATCAACATCAAGCTTGTTTTTTTATTAATTTAAGACTATTTGATTTAATTATTTATTTATTTTGGCCCACAACGTGGCAAGAGGCCCAATCACAGCGGGAAATTACACCAAAATATCTACAGACGGGCTTGAAAAAAAACATTTTTAAACTATTGTGATCTCACCGGGAATCGAACCCAGAATCCTCCATGCATGATGCAAGCGTCTTAGCCGTTACATCACGGGGGCCACCATATTATTTACTTTTATTGTTATCGCTAGATTTAAGTACAAACTCGTATACAGATTAAATGAACACAATCGAAAGTTTAAATGCAATTATTGTATTAAGCGTACTTGATGTTCCTGGGTACTTGATTATGATTGAATTCCAAAACATAAAATAATTCATTTTCAAATACCTAATGAATTATATTTGCAAATGTCAAACTTTTTTTTTTTTTTGGAAAAATGAAATATTTGGGTTCTTATGATTTACCCAATATTTAATTTTGAGGGCCATTTTCAGCGAGTTGTAAATAACTCACTTTGATCTTCCAACCAACGTGGGAATGCTATTTTCAAAAATGTATTAAATGTCAGTTAATATTATTTTATCGTTATTGGAAATCCTTAAAAAAGAAATAAATGGTTAGAAATTATAAGGAATTTAAGGAAAGAATCTGATTGGGATCCATAAAAAACGAATGTGGTTTGTAAACAATCAAAAACATTTTTTTCATACACAAAAAATAGCATCAACGGTTATGATGGAAAAAACATTTACGGTCCTAACTTTTTTTCTACCCAATAAATTAGAGATTTTAAGAGCCATAAATATGCTCATGGCTAAGAACTACATTTCGCTGAAAACCGCACGTAAATCAGTCTATCGAGGACACATATACAAACAATGCCTTATATATATATATATATATATATAGATAAAGGCAAAAGTATGAATGGAAATTTACTGATTCGTACAAAATAGAAATTAATATTAGGTGATTTTTGTCTCTTCACCGTAGGGTAAAGTTCAATTACAACATCCAAATATATTTCAAATCCACCAAATTAATTTGATTAATTTGTAAAAAACTGATTTTATTTAAAAAAAATCGCTGCCCTAATTCTTGTATGTTCAATAGACCATTCTGCAAATTTAACAAAAGACATTTTATTTGTTTTTAAAGTCAAATAAGTAAAATCAGTAAGTGGAGATTGGCACTCAAAAAATGCTGAAAATACTATTTAATAACGGAAAAATAATAATTCTTTAGCTACATGGACGCGTAATAAGATAATGAAAGTAAGTGGAGATTGGCACTCAAAAAATGCTGAAAAAACTATTTAATAACGGAAAAATAATAATTCTTTAGCTACATGGACGCGTAATAAGATAATGAACATATTGGCATTCATACATAACTCAAATTCCTAAAAAATTGTATTTTGAACACATAAGAATTAGGGCAACAAAATGTGTTGCCCTAAAAAAATGGCATTCTAAAATTAAACAGCAATAATTTCCATACTAAAATAGGGCAAAGTGATGAAAATCACAGGTTGAAATTATTTTTATTACATATAATAATGTCTGGTCATAAGATACACATTTGGTGTACCAACGCAGTGCCCCATGCATCACTTGGTGTGGACAGGAAAACGATGATGACCCACAACTAATATACAATATCAAAAACAATAATTTTGAATTATTTTTGATGACCTATCGAGTCGAAAAGACTTGTCAGGATTCTGTTTTTATTTCACACTCGGAACTGTATTCTTCATTCTTTTCGAGCACAGGAATAAATAGAAATAATGCGATAATATTTGCTATGATTCAACACCCCGGAAAGCATTCCTATGCAATGTGGTCACCTAACATGTCGCCGACCAGCATTGTTAACCTACAGTTTGACGGGTAGAAATAACTATCACCTGCTTGAGAAAAGCTTCTAACATATATTCTTTGGTGTTGAGCCAACGCCAGAACAGAGTTCTAACTCTTGTAGCTACAAATTCAGAGTATTTTTAGTGCAAGGGGCTAATAACGACGCACTAAATGAATATTAACTTGGCCAAGTCGAGATACTTAATTGTCATTATAATTCATATAAGCTACGAGTACCTAGTACACTGGAATTTCGTTTGACATGGTTTCGAAATAACGCAGTTTAGAAATGGAATAAAAAAATATTTTTAAATACTTAAAAGTAATATTATTATACGAGCTATACTATAATTATACTTCTACTATCCCTTATTAAAATGCCGTACATTGTTCCTATTTGGTGTATAAAAAATGATGATGACAGAGAAATTTCTTGCTAAAAACCGAAAGCTTTTCTGCGCGTTTGTAGATCTGCGAAAAGCGCTTGATAACTCTATCAGAGATAAATTATGGAAGGAGTTATCGAAGTATGGAGTGAACAGTAATCTGACACAAGTTATTGCTTCTCTGTATAAGGACAGTACAGTATGTGTTATGCTAAATGGATCATACACGTCGTGGTTTGCCATTCTTAAACGAGTCAAACGGGGATGCATGATGTCACCACGTCTGTTTAACGTATGTGTCGATAATTGTAAATAACTAAAAGATTTAAGGTTTAAGAATGGAAGAAAAAATGGGTTATTTAACTGTCAAATATCTTTTAAATGCTGGTGATGCCGTGCTTTTTGCTAGCATCAAAGATAAAGTGCAATGCTTGGTAACAATAGTCTACGTTGTATGCGAGGGGAGCGGTTCACTGATGAATGTGATGGTTTTTTAATGAAATTAAAGTATGACTAAATGTGTGATCACAGTGAGTGGAATTATACTGAAACAGGTAGAGGAATTTGTGTGTCTGGGAAGTATGTTTGGTAGGGATGGAATGACTGACCGAGAATAGAGTGAACGGTGCACTTAAGTCAACCTTGGCAAATAAATGTTTGTCACAGTAGGCAAAATAAGCAGTTCACTGTGGAGTCCCGGTGCTGACCCTTATGTATGGGAGTGATGTATGGAATTGAAAAAACAAGGACGAAAGAAGGGTGAATGTTGTTGATATGCGATCTCTTAGACAAATTTGGGGTGAAAGTGTGTACAAAAGGTGCATAAATGTCGAGATCCGTACATAATGTAAAGCTGAGATAAGCATTATCTACAAAATCAAGAAAGGAATTATGCGTTGGTTTGAAGATGTTGAACGAATGGACAGAAAGTTCCGGGTTAGATTTCCGGTGAGAACATAAAAATTATATTGTGACTTTTCTCAAGCCTTGGTGTTCTGTGCTAAACTTCACCACTATAATTGGGTAAACTGGCCTATTGTGGTGCAAAAAAAATGTTTGAAATATTTACTAAGGGATTGTTGATGGATGCAGAAAACGAGGAAGATCTAAAAAGACATGGCATGGCCGAATCCAACAAATATTTGAAGATGGACATGTCGAAAGTCAGAATAATTGGCAGGCGTGAATGAAAAGATGTAAGCGAGATCTGTATGCAAAGACAGAGTGGTATAGGGTTTTATACTCTCTGGTTAACCTTGCGGAAAAACGGCATAATGGTTTATTTATACTAATGATATTTAAAGTGAATAATCGTTGTTACGATTTTTACAAGTATTTTAATGTCATGTTATATTTAAGAAAAAAATTAAGGTACAATAAATAGCACACTTTTTTTTTCAAAACCCGAATAGATTTTTATGCATGTAAGATGATTTACTGAGTTAGATCAACAAGGTATTGGGTACATAAATTAAAATAATTCGCTCATGCATAATATCAAATCTGTTAATAGCTTTGGCAAGATCTTTAAGGCGTTGTGTGTCGTGGCGCCACGACACGCCACGCGAGAACAGTGTGATTCTAACCATATAAAATACATTGGAAGTGGTACGCGTCAGATAGCTCCCCAGCACACCGGTCCACAGCGACCACAACACACCATAACAATGTAACCCTGTCTTTACTTGTATATCATGTTTTTTATTTTATTTAACCATTAATAACTTACTAATATTACTAATAATATACATGTGATTTACGACATTTAATAAACCTGATGTACTAATCCAAATAATTCCTAAACTAATTTTACTGGTATAATTAATCTCAGGGGTCAAGTATCAATTTATCACTTAACTCAATAATATTTAAATAATGGCTTACTTTTCGATAGATTAAACTTACCGACAAGGCATTGTTTTGTCTCTCTGGCAAAATAATAATCTTTTTCACATTTTTTTAAACATATTTTGTACATTTTATCAATTAATTGCTATTTATGTCCCTACAAATTCGTAAGCGTAAGTGATTGGTTTTTGATACAAAATATAACAAATCAAGATATTTCATTTGTTTGAAGGCTATTCAAGTTTTTTATATTTATTTTGTTGATTCATCTGCCTCGTTATTTATTCGACGATGCGCGATGTTATAAATTCATGCTGTTTTCATGATATTTCTATCTATTTGTTTGAATGTTATTTTTACCAAGATACTATTTTTAAAACATTTAATAATACCAAGTGAAATAACAAAGACAGGCGCCGTGGCGCAGGTGGTTAGACGGGCAACTGTGAAACTGGCTAAAATATTCTAAGAAACATTTTACTCAATTGGTCTGGGTATTTTTCATAACCTCATTCCATATTTCCTCTTTCCCACCGCTGACAAGCCTCTAAATAGAGACTTAGCTGGTTACACCTTTTTTAGCCCCTCCCATTAACGTTTCAAACACAGTTTTAATTATATAAATAATTTATAAGTTTAAAATTTTTAAAGAATAACATGAAAAAATATTTCTCTTCACTTCACAAATCTCAAACTTATTACTGGCTTTACAAAAGTCCATTAAAATCTTAAATAAACTTTTCTTATACGCGTATAGATTAAAAAATATATATAAATCATTAAAATGAACGTGCAAAAAAAGTATGTTTACTTGGTTATGACATGTTTTAACAATTAACATCGGCTTATTAAACATTCTAACGCACTGTGTGTACATATTAAATATTAAATATATGAATCTAGACATAATGATTTATTTATGGTTTTCCTCGACATTTTTACGCAATAATAAATTTTTGTACGGAAAATTCAAGCCATAGTGATTTTTTTTCGTATTCCCGCATAACTGCAATTTGTGGAAACGTCATTTTAATAATATGTGAATGTTTTTTTTACGCAACAGCATGCTAAGAATTGGTGAATAATACAAGTTAATTATAATAATATATTTTTGTATTATTTAATTTAATACTTACTGTTATTATTTGGCATATTATTTATTACTCTCATTTCTTACTATAGTAGAGAGTGGGTTTATAAAAATCACATTTCAATAATTATCGTTTCAACAATGTTTTTTTCCCTGTTGATTTCAATGATACTATTATTTTGTATATTTGATTATGTATGAGTTAAAATTTTTATAATTTATATTTTGATATTTATATCTCATTATTTTTTTACATTGTCTTCTTTGGAATTTTATTATTTTTAATTTATATTTCGTTTTTCTGGATTGTTATTCTTTTGCATCACATGTCATTATAATTTAATTTAATTAATTTTCTATCATTAATTATTATGGTTTGACACGGGCACCGCCTAAAAAGCCGAGTTCATTAAGTTCATTAATATTTAAACAAATGTAATTTTGAATGAATAAATAAATAACCAACCTAATGCTTAATTATTTGGGAGCGAGTAAAATCACAAACTTTGAATTTATTCTAATTGCAACTAAGAAAATATTTATCTTATCGTTTTTATTAATGATGTATGTTTCTTTCAGCGTCGTTTTCCTTTCCCTCGAGCCGTAGCAGACACTCCTAGCCAAAATGGACGCGATCAAGAAGAAGATGCAAGCGATGAAGCTGGAGAAGGATAACGCCATGGACAAGGCCGATACCTGTGAAGGCCAAGCCAAGGATGCCAACCTCAGGGCTGATAAGGTCAGCATTACCATTATTTGGCAAAAAAAAATTCTGAAGTCCTTATTCCAACTTTCGAAATCAAATAAAAGTTAAGATAAAAAAGAAGAAAGACAGTTGAAACCCAAACAATGAAAGGTTTATTATAACAAGAACGGAATCCTTATTCGTAAACATTTCTGATAAATGTAAAAATCAATCAAATTTATCTCTTATATGTACAATGTACATTATATACCTACTAAAAAATTTGAAGACTGCTGTATTTTAAAACAATATAATGTATCTAAAAATTTAGCGGCTTTCTTCAGAATTTCTCTTACTACACAACGTAAACATTATTTTTGTTAAAATGGATTCCTGTTTTCCCGATATTTTGTTAATGTTATGACATTGACATATTAATACACATTTGTCAATGTGTTACGGTAAAATGAATCTTAAAATATACAAATATTTTTTTTAAGGTAAAAAAATCTGTTTTGTCACCTTTCATTAGCTGGTTTGAGTGATTTACATTATATTGAAGGGTGCATAATGCTTTTACAAAACTCCTTAATTGCATATAAATAAAACACTCGATGACTTACTTTTATAAGAGTGACAATAGAGTGACGGCGGACTTCAAAAATATTAATACCATCAAAACTCTTTATTGCTCACTAGTTCGACCCCATCTAGAATACGCTTCTCCTATTTGGTTTCCATTCTACAGGACTCATATTGACCATATCGAGTCTGTCCAACACCGTTTTCTAAGAAAAGTGGCATGGTTGCTCGGATTACAGAGGGGTAATTATTCCTCTTTTGAAATAGAGCAATCTCTTAATCTGTCTTCATTGGAGAGACGTAGAACTGAGATGGACCTTATATGCATTTTCAAAATACTTAATGCTTTAAGTGATGTCCCATCTCTGTTGCAATCAATTTCTTTTCATGCCAACCGTGTCACCAGAAGTCAAAATCTGCTATTTATAAAATCTTCTAAGAGCAACTTTGGTTTTTATGCCTCAATGTCCAGAATGTGTAGATTTGACTAATCTACACATTCATTCATCACACGACTTGGAATTCTTTGGGATAGATCTTCCTGCTTTTCGTAGATCTCTTCGCGACTAAACAGTGTGGGATGAAGTTGGATTGGCATGGTTTAGCTCAAAGTTTAAGGTCTTTCGTTTTTTTGAATATATTGTACACAATTATTGTTTTGCCCTTGTTTGTCTTTGCTAAATAGTGTTATGTTCTTTTTGTTCAGTTTCTTGCATTTATGTTTCTTTATGTAACTGTTGTAATTGGCTTAGGCAGTATATATATAATAAATAAATAAATAAGAGGATTAATGGAGACTTATAGTGTAGGTACGACGTCTGTAATGTATTTTAAAGATAGTTTTTTTAGATGAATATTGATTGTTTATTTAAATTACAAAAAAAGTACTTATGTTCTAAACCGGTGATGTTCCTGCGTGAATTATATAATTAACTGAATTATATGTATTTCCTGAATACGTGTATGATGTGTTAAAATTTAAAACTGTAAATAGTTTTAAATAGGTCAGACTGATGATGTATTTTGTTCTAATTTCTAATAGGTCCATTTTGTATATAGTTATCTTGTCTCCGTAGATCAACGAGGAAGTGCGCGATCTCCAGAAGAAGCTACAACAGGTAGAGCAGGACCTGATCGACAACAAGAACAACCTGGAGAAAGCCAACAAGGATCTAGAAGAGAGGGAGAAGTCCCTTACAGCCACAGAGTCCGAAGTGGCTTCCCTCAACAGGAAGGTGCAGCAGATTGAGGAAGACCTCGAAAAGTCAGAGGAGAGGCTCGGCTCCGCCACCAGCAAGCTGGTCGAGGCTTCGGCTTCTGCTGACGAGAACAACCGGTGAGTACCGCCTGATAAACCCATATTTTCATTTCAGTAAAACACAACTGTTCATCCGTGAAGAATATGTACCTTCAGTTCTGTATATGAACCAGAATCCAAGACGAGTGTTTTCAACTTGGAGGCGTCTCTTAGATATAGTAAAAGTAATTGTTGAAATTAACACAAATGAAAAGCCAACGTTATACAAGTGGAGTTAAAGGTATATTGATTTATTTATAAACTTACATATTTATTTTCATCACATTTTATATTAAGAACGTATTTAAAAAAATATTTTTATCAATACTGGTTTTATTTTTCCCTTCTCTGTTTTAATACGTTTTGCATTTTTCTGTAATTTTACTTTATTTTTTATTTGAATTAACCTTATTTATTATTGGTAAATGTCCTTCAATAGTTCAGCTTCTACATAACATTTCAATAATATTAAATTATGTATAAAAAATATTTCACGATGTATAGAAATTAAATTTGTTATTAAAATGTTAGGCAGTTTTTGAATGCATACAAATTGCTTTACAAAACTTATTCATCTGGAATTTTTTTCATTTCCGCAGACCGAAGTCTATTCTGAGAAATAAAATGAATTCTAATTCAACCTTAGATTCTTCTGTTCGAATTTCTCTTTTAATCTCAAATATTATTTAAATTCAGACTACAGAAACAAAAAAGAGGTTAAAGTTTTTCATTTGAACTGGTTTCATTAATTTATCTCCCAACTAACTTAAAATAACAGTATTAAAATAATATTGTTTGCTTAATGTTTAGTAGATTAAAATGAATTATACTTAGGATGGTTTATTTTTACTATACGCGTTTTTCTGTATTATTTATTTATGGCAAAAAATCAAATATTACATAAAATAGTAACACCCAAAAATCTATAGGACCAAAAGCCCTGTGTTCAGTTTCAACATAATGGAAAATGGAAGCATTAGTATTATTTAAAAATACGAAATATAATATAAATACAAATTTCATATCACCATACTATTTCTAAGCATTTAATTATTCTAGTAGCGTGTAAAATATTATTTTATAAGCCAATATGATTTGTTTGCTCCTACTGTAACAGAAAAAAATATTTCGTATTTCATTATTTAAAAAATCCGTTACTCTGAGAGGTTCGGCGCTGTTCGGTAGACGACCAACTGTGAAACTGGCGTCGCGGGCTCGATTCCCCTCGGATGTAAGCAAAAATAAACAATTATTTTTCTCAATTAATCTGGTGTATTTTTATCATATACTTCATATATTTTTACATATACTTCATATACTTTCTCATCTGCTGACAAGACTTTAAACAGAGGCTTACCGGGTTATTCCTTTTTGAAAAAAATACTGCGAAAGCGCTTTATAATAATTAGTAAAATAATTGAAAAGTGGAAATCTATATCTCTCTGTTGCAACAAATTTAGTGAATCTAATCATCAAAAATTTGTTCTTAGAATAGGATGCTTTCAAGATGAAGAAAATCTGACTGCATTAAAAAAATAATATTTGTAATTAACTTTATAAAATATCTCAATTCACAAAATCCGAATACAGCTGAGAGGTCTTATTCTTTATATATCTAATTCCTCTGTACGTGTGATGTCACCGTACTCCTCCTAAACGGCTTAACCGATTTGTGTGCGGTTTTCAGAGAAATATAGATCTTCACGCTGTGCATGTTCGTAGATATTAAAATGTTCAATCTAATATGTAAAAAAGAAGTTAGGAGCATACATTTTTTATTCATCGATCCATCAAGGTTGCATTCCAGGATAATGCATTTGCAAAAAAATTGAAAAATTGTATTTTTTTGTATGTAAAAAAAAATTGTTTTTGAATATTTACAAACAGAATTCGTTTTTTGTGGATCTCAATCAAATTCTTTCCTTTAATTCCTTATAATTTGTACCCATTTATTTCTTTTCATTGGATTTTCGGTGACACCAAAATAATATTAAATTCGATACATTAAAAAAAATCGTATTCCTACATAAGTACACCCCTTTGTTGGCGAGACGACCGGAGTTTGACGTTTGCAAAAAAAATAACGTATTTGAAAAAATATTTATTTTATTTTCTGGAATTAAACCATAAACAAGTACCTACTTAAATTCAATACTTTTTTAATATCAACAATTTTTCGTTTTGGAATTTAATCACAAACAATTACCTAGATGAAAAGTATTTTTCCAAGATAATAGCAGGCAAGCATTAATATAAAGCCGAAATTCTTGTCTGTAGTCAATTTCTTCAATGGCATTTTTAATTGGCTTTCGTGAGAAAATTTAGAAATCTTATTACTTTGCGATGTTAATTAAGTATATAATACAGGTTCATTTTAATTATATAAAATAGTTTACACAGTTCTTTTGAGAAATGGTTTTCTTTGACTTTCGGGACTTTAATACTCTCACAGACATCTGATACAATATTGGATTACTTTAAAAACAATTTCATGAATTTATTTACGTTTACAGACATTCCTTTAAAGTGTAATACTTTCGCGCGTCAGACAAGTTTACAAATAAAACGTTAAAAATAAAAAGTAAAAACTGATCGGGTGATTTATTGTAAATAGTTTTGGAACTGTAAATTGCTGTAAAAAAAACATTATAAAATTCATGATGTAAAAAAATTATGAATCGTTTTTCAATACTTGGAGTAATAATGTTTTGTAAAACAAAATTAAATTGATAAAATATTAAATTATAAAAATTAATTATTAAATTATAAAAAATACGCGGAAAGAACGTTATTGAAATATTTTATGTGATTTAAAATATTTATATTGTAGGTAAAAAATAAACGGTTAATTTCTCAAATTAATATTTACAGTGTACGTTTATTTTATTTATTTATTTAAATAAAATAAATATTAAAGATATCATTTATCATTTTACTTTAGTTTAGCGATATCAATATATGTTTAACAAATTACAACAAATATGGAGAACATTTAAGAGAAGGAATGTGAAAGTCCAGGCATTTACAGGGCTTATGATCTATCATGGTCTGGTTTAACTAGCCACCTTTTCTTTTATTCAAGAAACATACAGTACCATTTAATAGTTTGAGAGTACCCCAAATTTGACTTAATTCTAATGAAACCGGTGAAGTTTCTATAATATATTACAAGCTAAGGTTATCAATTCACTATTTTTTATTATTTCAAGTACAATAATAATATTATAAGATAAAAACAAAACTAAAAGTAATTTAAGTATTTAATTAAATTAAAAGCATTAAAAACGTCAAATTAAAAATAAGCTCAAAGTAATTAAAAGAAAAATTAATATTTAAATTTACACAAAAACAACTTTATGCACTGTGTAACATTCACAATTTTGCCAATGTTTGAATATCCATTTTCTCAATTCTTCCATCTTTTGATTTTAGTGAAGAAAAGGAGATGAAACCTTTATTTTTGTGAAGAGATTCACCTGGTTGATTTATTTTTCGGCAATGCCTGAAAACAATTTTACCATTTTTATACTATTTGGGCCAGTTGGTTTAGTTACAATATTTTGAGTTAAAGTTTTTATTATTATTGTTTAAATACAATACCTACGAATAGCTAAAACAAGAGAAAAAGAGGAAAAACCAAAAACATCTAAACAAAAACAACTCTTTTATTTTAAAATTAATTTCTCTCGTTTCCACTGGAAAACTCATTAAAAGATGACCTTCATTACTCCCACCATTATAACACCCAGCTGTGTAACGAAAGCTGCCCGGGGAGCTTTCTCGTAGCGAGTGGTCGCTGGAGCTTTGACTCGAGTTACGAAACTATATTTCGACTCGGACTATTTTTAAAAGTGATTTAACCAATCGAGACATTAAAATATGCAGACAAACGTCCTCAATTTATTTATTTAAATGCGAACATTTTCTCTCTTAGAGGATTTACATTTATGTGAAACGAAATCGAGTAAGTTTTTTCGAACAAGCTTTATATAATTTGGAATAAATTATATATCTGGTATAAAAATATAAAAAACCGCTCATGTGCTGTGGGTCCAATTGCTAAGGGTTTTTACATATCTATCAAGGATATATATATATATATAAGTAATAACAATTACAGACTACAAGAAATGCGAGTTGACGATGATTATTTTTTTATTGATTTAACCATCAAGTGGTTGGCGCGTTCGCTTACCATGTTTGAGGTATCAGGCTCGATTCCTGGTAAGGTCGATAAGAAATATTTGTTTTAAACATAATGCAATTTTTTCACTGTCCCTGGACTGGCACGTAAGCGTAAGATTAATCACCTTACCTCTGTATCAGATATTCTAATTGCACTGCATCTAATATACAAATGCCTCGTCTTTTGCATCATAAGGTGTGGATTATGATAATTAATCATCAATGTTTGAACCATCAACCCTCACACCATCAATTTGCAGGAAACTGCTGCGAGACATTGCATAGATTTATACATAGTACTATTTATACATAGTACTATACATAGTACTATCTAGGTGTTTATTGATTTATGTTTATGTCACAATTTTTATTTATAGTATTCTTTAACATTCGTCAGTCTCGTAGTGTAATGGCCAGCACGTTTGCCTACCAAGCAAAAAGTTTGATTCCCGACACGGTTGAAATGAAATATTTATTTAAAAGGGTTTTTTTCACACCAAAATATCTCATAGTCCCTGGATTGATACCCAAGGCGTAAGACTGATCATCGTATCCTCATACAACAAAAAAAAACAAGATACGCTGCGATTGGAGTACCAATGCAGTGCCCTGTTCTTCATTAGATGTGGAAAGGGAATGATGTTGTTGATTTTTTAATTATATGCAAGCTTCCACTTTATATTTAATTGTATCCTAACTCAACACAGGGCTCTTGGCCTCATATAGTTAGATACGTCATTATGTATATTATTTATTTATATGAATAAATAAAAATAATAAAATTAAAAACGTCTGGTTTTTTTTAAACAGATTTTCGTATAAGAAAATTATATACTTAGCTAAAAATAATTGGTCGATAATTGTAGTGGTTATTTTTTTTTTAATTTCTTCGTTTTTCTTTATTTTTTACCACGATTTGTTAACAAAACAAATTTCTTAATCAGCCAAGAGAAATAAATATGCATTTCAATGTAAATCTTTGATTATTGAGTACTTGAAAATAACATTTTTAAATGTATAAATTGTATGTATTTATTTGATATGTAATATATATTTTCTTTACTAACTTTGTATACTATGTGGAAATCTGTTATTAGTTCTGAGTTTATACACTATATCTGTTTGTTTACTAAAATATGTATGTAGAACTGTTGATTTCCCTAATAAAATAAAATTAAATTAAATTAAATAAAAATTAAAAAAAATATATATCTAAAACATGTTACATAAAAATAATCACGTTCAATGATCGATTCTTGTAGCCTCCCTTATAAAATAAATGTAATATTAGCTATTTTGGTAATATTTATGTGTAGTATGCGTACCTATTTCTATTCATACATATTCATGGTTGATATTTATTCATCCCAAACTTCAGTAGTCTTCTACATTCAAAATACATTAATTTTGCTAAGTCTGGTTTTAGTTTATCCTTCTTGAGAACACAATGGCTTTATACTCCAAATTCAATGGTTTATTAATATAGACAATAGTAGGTGCCTGTGTTTCTCAAATGTGAAGATTCGTATAGGCTTAGTGAATTTTGAATTCAGACTAGAATTTAATGTTCGTATTTTTCAATCTAGATATTTTTATTACTTATGTATTTGATTAACTGCCTCACCTAGGTGAGTGAATAATAATGGGTATAAGGGATTAATCCTAATATCTACAAGGTCGATTTATTGATATCGCTTATGGCCAAAACAGTAAGTCAGGCCCAAAATAACATCGAATAGTGTAATAAATAGACTTTTACTTCTAACATAAAAAAACCTTTTATTTTGTTTTAATAAAGAATTGTTTTTTAACAATGTTTGATTATGTCCAAATGTTTGCAGACTGGCTGGATTTCCTCCCTAGGGAGTTGTTCATATTTAAATTCATTTCAACAGAGAGGAAAAAAATTTTGAGAAGGAAATATGGAAGTCTAGGCATTTACAGGGCTTATGACCTGTCATTGGCTGGTTTAAGTGGCCACTTTACACACTGTGTAACATTCACCATTCTGCCCATGTTTGAACATCCACATTTCCTCATCCTCATGTTGAATTACTATCTGGTAAAAGAAGAAGTATAAAAATTGAAAAATTGTTTTCAGGCGTTGCCTAGTAGGTGATTTGGTTCAGCCGGATGAATCTCACGCACGTGATAAAGGTTTCAGCTCTTTTACTTCACAAAAGTCAACAGATGGAAGAGTTGAGGAAATGTGGATGTTCAAACATGGGCAGAATGGTGAATGTTACACAGTGTGTAAAGTGGCCACTTAAACCAGCCAATGACAGGTCATAAGCCCTGTAAATGCCTAGACTTCCATATTCCCTTACATGGGCAGTATGTAAAGTGGCCACTTAAACCAGCCGATGACAGGTCATAAGCCCTGTAAATGCCTAGACTTCCATATTCCCTTCACAACAATTTTTCCCTCTCTGTTGAAATGAATTTAAATTGTTTTTTAATTTATGTAATAAATTAATGTAATAAATTAAAATACAATTTGGTAATATTTTAATTATGATCAAACAACAGGGCCTTAACCAAACTCACGTTAAAAGGGACAATGTAGGGTTACACTGAATCGATTCCCGGTTTATAAAATTGAAATTTAAAAATGTTATTTGATTTTCCTCAAAAAATGTTAAAAGCATGAGCGGAACTGACAGGAAGAATCCCGACTTCTAAAGCGGTTTCGGGTGTGTAAAGAAAGTGCTTTAAATTGAGCTTTTTAGGCGGGCGTAGACTCTAGGTTTTCTGGCGAACAAGGGTAGCGAAGAAGTTCACCCGCCGAGCCGTAAACATGCGAGGTAGCGCAGTAACACAAAAGTAATTTTAATATTTTCTTATTTTCAGTATGTGCAAAGTATTGGAGAACAGATCACAACAGGATGAAGAGCGTATGGACCAACTCACCAACCAACTCAAAGAAGCCAGGCTCCTGGCTGAAGACGCTGATGGCAAATCTGACGAAGTGAGTAATCTTTAAATAAATATTTGAAGAATTGATTTCATAATTCTGCATATCTACGTATTTAGTTTAAGTAAAATCACTAAAAATATTTTCATTCTTCAGACACTTTTATGCATATAATTTTGAGTTCACATGTTTTTCTTTCCAAAAATTTTCTGTCATATGCTGAAAATTCTGTGAACTACCAATTTTTGCGCGTCCTTTTTAGTCAGATTCGCTTCCCGCAAGTCTGACAAAACATTCGACAAACTGTCAGCAGTGGACGACAGGACTCAGGATTAAGTGAACCGAACGGACTCCGCCCCATATCAGTTGTCTGGTAATGGGTATTAAAATATTTTAATAAATTGACTAAA
Source organism: Micrasema longulum (assembly GCF_059751315.1). Taxonomy (NCBI): domain Eukaryota; kingdom Metazoa; phylum Arthropoda; class Insecta; order Trichoptera; family Brachycentridae; genus Micrasema; species Micrasema longulum. Next base: position 21,320 of record NW_028278812.1, read on the forward strand.
TGTGGTAATATTATGGACCAGGTTTCACGCAAGCTGGCCTTCGTTGAAGACGAGCTGGAAGTAGCTGAGGATCGTGTCAAGTCAGGAGACTCAAAGATCATGGAGTTGGAAGAAGAATTAAAGGTAAATTTTTCCAAATCTTGTAACATAACCAATAATTGTATTCTGTCACATTACAAAGATATGGTGTAGTAAATATTAATGCGTTAACTTACATAATTTGCGTCGTGTTACAGTTCATCTAAATAGAATTATTAGTGGTCAAATGATTCTATCAAATTATTATTAGAAATGACTCAATCGGATGTATATATTTTTTCTTTAAATGCTGTTTTTGATCCTTGGCAATCGCGATGGGAATCTTCCCCTTCAGTGAGGGAACCTTTCTTTTTTTGCCTTCAATCCGTCAGCGCTTAAATATTCTTGAGTTAGGCCCGATCATTGGACTACGCATTTTTTATCAGGTGATGGTAAATTTAATGACAAATTATTTTCAATATTTACATTTGTGTAAATGTTTGTTGACAAAAGACTGGATTTTACCCCTTTAGGAGTCATTAATATTAACAAATTACAGCAGGGATGGAAAATACCTTAAATAAGGGAATATGGAAGTCTAGGCATTTAGGTCATAAGCCCTGTAAATGCCTAGACTCCCATATTCCCTTATTTAAGGTATTCTCCATCCCTGTTGTAATTTATTGACAAATGATTTGTTTTTAATTTTTGTTTGTTGATTCCCCTTCGTGCTGCTGCGGATATTATAATCAGTCTTCTGAATACATCCTGTAGTCGTGTCCTTTTCCTCCTCACTGTGACACCTCCCAAGGAACGCAGCTTCTCGCTACTATCCGTGGCCCTGTTATAGGTCCGGTCGGATAAACATATCTAATGGCTTCCAAAAAGAATTGCAAGGCTTTTAAAAAGTTGTGTAATCATTTCGGCGAATTGATCATGTCCAATCAGTTTAATCCCAGACAGTGAAGAATTCACTTCCCTCTTTTCTCAATACAACGAAGTGCATATTGTGCACTTCTAGATAACCTTCTTTCAGCACAAAGATGTTAAGGCTACCAGATTACAGACAGCTCTTTCGGGCAGCTTTTCTCATTCAACAACTTTTCCGTGTATGTGGGCACCGCCAAGGAGACTTATGTCCTCAGATGCGGTGTGCGGTATGTGAAAGACATGTTATCAAATTATTATTCCTGGTTCTTGTATCTTCATGCTATTTTTTAAAAACTGTATTCCATAATCTGAAATGCATTCCTATTGTACTGCACTCAATTTAAATAGCTCCTATAAAAAAAGTAATACGTATTATTCTACAATGTTTGAGTATGTGCAAATGCTCGCAGACTGGCTGGATTTCCTCCCCAGGGAGTTATTCATATTTAAACTTATTTCAACAGAGAGGGAAAACGTTTTTGAGAAGGGAATATGGAAGTGTAGGCATTTACAGGGCTTATGACCTGTGATTGGCTGGTTTAAGTGGCCAATTTACACACATTCACCATTTTGCCCATGTTTGAACATCCACATTTATTTGAACGAAAATAGCGCTATGTAAACTATTCAATTTTTCGAATGGAATTTTCAATTACCGGTTTCCGACCAAGGTGCTTCAAATTTTCATATAAATATACCCATTTTCGTATTCGATTTTACTTTATACTCGTAGATTATTGATGTTAACTTTTTCAATTTCCCATTGTTATCTCCTGGATTCGATTCCCAACAGAGTGAAGCATAATATCGGTCTCAAATAATGAAAAAGCTTCAACACTGCAATATTTCATCGTTTCTGGACCAGAGCTTGAGGGGTGGGACTCATCATTTTACCGTTATAAAGGCTCTTTTTATATTACGGTGGACTGTAATGAAGGGCGTTGATTTTTTTTAGAGACTTATTCTTGAAAAATTTAAATTAAATCAAGAGGGCCCTGGTACTACAGGGACTTTAAAAAAAGAACCTTTAAACGCGACTGTTATTTTGGAAGCTAGCCAAGCGAGGCAGGAGCAAGAAAGAGGAAGACAGCCTATTTTACTGCCTTATATAGCGTCTGTGGGTAGCTCCACATATAAACCAAATTATGCATCTAATGCACTGGAACCTATTCACAGAGGAACACCAAATTTAAACAACCGTCATGTGGAAAAAAATGTCGAGATCAATGTTGCGATCTGTTTACCGATTTAGTGCCCTATGCATCATTAGGTTCAGATAACCCAATGATGATGATGATGATGATGATGAAAAAAAGGAATGAATCCTGATTTACTCTGTTCTTAATGAAATTAAACCAATTATATTGGTTCGAAACGAATTTGAGTATAAAAGTTATGAAAAGGTTTAATTAAATCCAATCATTTTGTTAGAATTTTATCAACTCGTTACGTAAATTATTAACGATCCATTCATTACATCACAAAGCGGATATTTTTATGTTTTAATGATTGAAAAAGATTGCAGCCCTTCTGTAATTTTTTCAAGAAATATTAACTAATTTTTTTATGAGTCATTTTGACGTTTTTAACATCAAAATAGACTAACATAATTATTGCTAGATAAAACAGTTATTTTTTGTGTCAGATCGTTTCATTTTATTTATTTATTCGTTTCAAATTACATTATTTGTTAACTTATTCATCCGTGGTGGCCTCCGTTATGTAGTGGTCAAGACGTTTGACTCACACACGGAAGGTTTCGGGTTCGATTCCCGGTGAGAACACAAAAATTAAATGTGATCTTTCTCAAGCCTGGGTGTTCTGTGATGTAATTCACTACTGTAATTGGAACTCCTGGCCTGTTGTGGTGCAAAAATAAAATATAAATAAATAAATAAAAATATTCACTGACTCATTATGGCTTTATATAGGCTGTACCCGTGCTAAGCCATAATAATTACCAAGGCAAAAAAATAGTAACTCATACATTCTAACTACATATGATACAATAGCAATATAACATCACTTTGACTTTTTTATTTTGCTCGCATACACTTGAATAATACCTACTGTAAAATTAATTTTTTGCCTAAAACTGTTATAATTTTTCAAACACATTTATTTATGTACCTACTACCTACCTAGTATTTTATATCTATGGAGGAAAACGCATTCGATACTTAAAAAATAACCGGTTGTTCATTAGATAAGTACCTACATCTTATTAATTTGTTGTACCATAAAACTCCTTCATTTTAATTTTATACCTGTCATGTAATTTCTACCTCTGGGCATATAAACATAGATAATAAATGAATTCTAAGAATAACAGTCCATAAAAATTAATAAAAGTGATATTTCCTCAACAAAATAAAAAAAAAAAAACAAGAACCTGGTTTTTAAGTCCTGTGATAGTGTCCCGGACTCACAGATCATAAATTATATTATAATAGAGACGTGTTGTGGTCCCGTGAGTATTGCCGTGGTCTCCGGATCTGGAACTCCCAGATTCGAACCCCGCTCTACCACAACTTGTTTTCTATTGTCTAATATGGTTATTTACGACTAAAATTGAAATATTTCGGCAAATAATAAAAACGCAAATATTTCTTCAAAAAACCAGAATCATTCAAATGCTCAAAATCAAATGCTTTGAAAAATAATGAAACATTATTTCCTTGGACAGGTCGTAGGAAACTCCTTGAAATCTCTTGAAGTATCAGAAGAGAAGGCGAACCAGCGCGTCGAAGAATTCAAGAGGCAGCTGAAGACCCTGACAGTCAAACACAAGGAAGCGGAGGCTCGTGCAGAGTTCGCCGAGAAGACCGTCAAGAAACTGCAGAAGGAAGTCGACAGGCTGGAAGGTGCGTAGAACCTTCGAGTAGACACTTGTCACTTCTCGGAGGATGGTCTTGTAACTTTAACGTTAACTCTTTATTGTTTAGTGACGGTTGATTTAATTAACTCGCTTTGTCTAAGACCTTCTCCGGTTTATTGGACACATTTTAAATTTCGAAATAAGGTAACTTATTTTTAGCTTAAAAGTTGTACTTAAAAATCTACAAAATTATGTAGACTGTTTTACGCCAGTAAAATTGATCATGTAATTTGAATTAAGGTAGAAATCAGCAGATAATACATAGGCAAAGAAACATAGTCGATTTCGGAAAAAAGCATGTTTTTAAAAAGAAAATCGTTTTGTAGGTACATCTTCCTTTGAAGGGTTGTAGTAAATTTGCCCGGAATTGAATCGAGGCGAAGCGAGGGTTCAAGTCTTTATTTACAAATTTTAAAAACTTTATGTTTATGAATATTCTAAATGAACATGGAGCGTATTTAAATATATTAACATTTTTACATAATTACTTCTAGTTTGAACGCTGTGACCTTTCTTACAGTATAAAATAACACAATTCTAATGATTTCGAGTACCTGCTAGTACCGTAGTCAAATATTTTTACTAGCCATTTGCGATGATATGAAATGAACGTTTTTTATCAAATCGATCAAATATCTTATAATCATTTTATTTCATCGCGAATACTATTGCATGTTATTTACTAAAACTTCTAAAAATTTAATCAATTTAAATTAACATTTTATTTCGATTAAAATTAATTTTTTGGCTTTCGAGTGGTCTCACAAACTATTGCAATTTACAAATTCATTATTTACTTTCATAACACCGATTCTACGAGGAGAATAGTTGTTCTTGGATTTATTAAACATGATATTATGACGATAGGACTTAACGAATTCAAGGAGTCGCTTGAATTTTACTTACATTTTTATATATGTAACCCAGAAGACATTGGATTGGTCAAAAAAGTCAAAATTTTAATCAAGCGAATGTTTGTTTTTTAGAAGATTAGTGTAGGTAGATCTTTGACGATTGGGTAAAATCTAAAATATATTCTGATGCGTATTCCAGACAACCTGTTTCAAGAAAAGGAGAAATACAAAGCGATATGCGACGATTTGGACGGAACATTTGCAGAACTCACTGGATACTAACACACCCCTGGATACCCGTTATTTGTTTCAGTACCCAATCAGCCCCCCAAAACTGCCCAAAACAAATATCCACAGAACAGGAATCGCCAACTCTCAGGAACCCTATCCTCCTACACACTGGAGAATGTCTCTTGCACTTGTCACTTGCACAGTTCGCTATCCGGCTATTGCAGCAATGGCCGAATGGATTGTCTCATATTCCGCCCTCGTGTGTAATCAACTACTGCGGATTCTCCACTCCTCATCTCACTTCATGCCTTTGCTTTACATCTAAGGTGTTCCCGCCAACCTAACAACTAATCATGTCTTCCTATCTGTATTTTGTAATAACAAATCGTCCTTAAATGTTTCTCTTAAGTGTTTTTAACCCGATCTTTTCTTTTTTATAATTTTTGTACTTACTTTCTTCTCTATATTGTAACTAACTCAATCTTCACGACAACTATCGCTTATATCGCTAAGCTGCAGAGGACTGATAAACGAAAAGGTATTTTAAATATTAAAAATGTACTTTGAAACTCGTTTTGAATTACAGTTTTAAATATTTACTTTTTAAATACTTTAAAGGTATCAAGTAAAGTTTTTATCCCATTAAAACACCTTCACAATGAAAAATAAATAACCTAAAACGCCTCAATTTTCCTTAACGTGTTGAAAAATGGAAGCTTTAAAATTTAACGAAAATAGTTGGAAAATTGGAGTTGTTATTTTTATTATTTAAACAAATTTAAATTACTCCTTTTTTAAAGCATTACACTTTAATCTAAGAATTCGTTTTTGAATCCTACCTAATTATAATTTTTCTCATGATTAATAAAATATTTTAAACAGTATTGAAACTAAATAAATGAAATATTAAACATTAATATTTTAGACCTGGCATACATTTCTACTTTGATTTTAATTTAATTAAAAAAGGTTAGATCTGAGACCATCAACGTTTTACAAGATAATTATTTGACGCTCTTGTATTTCTTGTTTGTATATTGCAGTTAAAATTTAATTTAGTATTTGTCTTAAGATGAAAAGAAAAATACTCGATTGTGTCGTGAAAGCGTGCAAAAACTATTTGAATTAAAGGAAAAAGACTTTTCATTGATAATAGGGTACTTGTTTATAATTAAAATCTAAAACTAAAAACTATTAATATTCAAATATTGAATTAAAATAGGCACCTAGGTACTTTTTTCATATAAAAACATTCGTTATAAGATTTTTTCACAACTCAAATTGCCCATGCCTATATATTTAATTTGATAATCTCTTCTTACGAGAGAAGGAGTATATTTTTTAAATTTTAAATCTTTCCTGATTAAAAAAAAAACATATTTTGTAGGTCTTTTGCTTGTTATTTTTGTTTGGATTTTGGTTAAATAAATTAAAATTATTAAGTGTCAAAGTAGATATAAAATATAATTTTCAAATATTTTTAATTATAATAAAGAAAACTTGAGTTATTAGTAAAACGGAATGATTTTTACACTACTTATGTAACAGTGCCCTCGAAAATTAAAGTCAAAATGTAAACAGGTCTCTAACAATTAATACTTACATAAATTAAAATCAAACGATTTCTTTTTTATTTATCTATTAATGATACATTAACATTGCAGTTCTCGGCCTTCGCCAAAGTATTAAATGAATTAAAATGGCGGCTCGACACAGGATCGAACTTAAATTTTATTATTTCTGTTTTGATTATTACTGATTTTAATACCTTTTAATGTTTTATAGATGAACTTGGAATCAACAAAGACAGATACAAGAGCTTGGCCGATGAGATGGATTCAACATTCGCTGAGTTGGCTGGATACTAAAAATTACAAAGTGCATCTTTTTCCACCGCCATCTTTTATTACACCACACAAACACGAACACACCCTCACATACACTCACACACTGATACTATCTTTACATTTATATTTTTACACTGCTCTTCATCATATTTTAACTTCTGTTTCTTTTCTTAGACCCAGAAGTAAATCTGATATAAGAAAACTAGAGAGAATCTATGGGTATTCCTTTTTTTAATATCGCGGTGAGCCTTTTTAGTTTTTATATTATTTATTTATGATGTTGATGTACACATACAAATTACAGTTTAAAGTTTATTATGTAAATTATGTTACAATTTTTAAAAGGTAAAATAAAGTATTTATTATTATAAACTATTTAAATTAAAGTGGTTTTATTTTATTCAGCGATACATTTACCAGAAAATATGAATAGTCTGATTCAAGAAAGAAGACAGTAAGTCAATTTGACCGTGGTTATTTTTCAGCACATCCTGAAACATTTTTTTACAAATGGAAAAAAAAATGCGTGTTTATCGCTTTGAGTGGTGTGCCATATTATTAAAATTGTATGATGATATGTCCGATAGTATGAAGAATGTAAGAAAATTATTTTTAAAAAAATGTATTGTCTATTGTTATAATGTAGATTTATAAATTATGATAATATTATAATAATTAAAATAGTGAGGAAGTTCGGTGTTTTTTTTTCATTTAAAAAAAAACTATATATATAATTCCTCTGTACCTGTGATGTCACTGAACTCCTCCTAAACGGTTTAACCGATTTACGCGCGGTTGTCAGAGAAATACAGATCTTTACGTTGTGCGTGTTCGTAGATATGAAAATCATCAACCTAATATGTAGAAATGAAGTTAGGAGCATAAATGTTTTATTCATCGATCGACCAGGTTTGCATTCGAGGAGAATGCATTTACATAAAAATGGAAAGATATTGTTTTTTTGTGTATAAAATATGAAAAATAGTGTATAAAAAGGTTATTTTTGAATTTTTACAAACAGCATTTGTTTTTTGTGGATCTCAATCAGATTCTACCTATTTATTTATTTTTTCTGGATTTTTAGTAATACTAAAATAATATTAAATTCAATATATGTTTTGGAATTCAACCATAAACAAGTACCTACTTAAATTCAATATCAACCATTTTTAGTTTTGGCATTTAATCACAAACAAGTATCTAGGTACCTACTTATCAATAAAAAGTATTTTTCCAATGCAAGCCAACGTTTGGGCAGGACAACGTCTGTCGGGTCAGCTAGTTGTTTATATATTATCAAACTGAGCTTCAAAAAAAATATTTCTATTTTTATGTATCGTATGATCATAGTTTTGTAATTTTTTTAATGATAGTTTTTATTACGTGAGTTTTCATGTGACGTCACTAGTACTCTTCGGTGAGTTGTCCTGATTGGTGAGTTGGTGTTGGATGGTTAATTCCTTCAACCCTGGGACTGTAAAGCAAGGTCTGTCTTTTCACGATACTCGTGTTCGAAAAAAAGGGGGACGTTTGATTTTATGTAAACTATCTATCGTTATGTTTAAAAGTGTCAATCCTGGAATAAAGGAAAGGACAAGGACTCAGGCCGTGTCCTGGCTGCGGGCCTGAGGCGGTGGCGACGGCGGTGGCGATCCACCGAGCGATTAGGTGTCTAGCTGGTCAAGCGACAAGCCTAAGGAGCCTATCTAGCGACAAGTAATTCAATACAGGGGTTGCAGACCATAGTAAAGTATTCCTTATTGTAATTCGACAGTCAGCTACTGCAATGGCAGAAGTTGAATGAACGGGATGGCTTGCTTAAAATTAACAAAAATAGAGAATGAATTGTGAATTCTTTACTTTGTATGAGAAACGGAACTGAACCTGCTTATTTTTTTAATGTAAAGTATCTAGTATCAGTGTAGAATATATTTGATATTTCCGTACGAAAACTTACCGTTTGTAACCACTTTTTGTTCTCGCAAGGTGCTAAAAGAAGTTAGTTTTTACAGGCAATTGATTTCGAATATGTTCCCATGATTTACCTTGATTTTTGGCATTTATCGTCTCGGCACTGTATTGCGTTGTATTATGTTGCTTAAAAACTTTCCTTATGTCAACATATTTACTTCAGATACTATTTTTTTCTTAATTTAGGGTAAAAATTTGTGAATTGAAAAATGTTTACTGTTGATAATGACAGTTGATTACAGGCAATATGTCAGGGCCGCACTAGGAATCTATATAAATTTTGAGTCTTTATCGAGTAGAGGTCGATTCAAATTTTACTCGAAAATAGCAACGTTAACCTTGAAATTGCATCTCAAATGACGTATTCGAATTTCAGGCCGCTACGACTCGCCGTTTCGGAGATGTGACGGACAAACAAACAAACTCAATACAGGACTTTGGTTCAATAGAGTTGGGATTTGTGTCTCAATAAATGTAATATAAGTATATTGTGAATAAAATTTGGCGGCCTCCGTGGTGTAGTGGTCAAGACGCTTGACTCACAGACGGAAGGTTCCGGGTTCGATTCCCGGTGAGAACACAAAAAATTAAATGTTATTTTTCTCAAGCCTGGGTGTTCTGTGATGTAATTCACCGCTGTAATTGGGCCTCCTGGCCTGTTGTGGTGCAAAAATTAAAAATAAAATAAAATAAAATAAAATTAATAAATAAATTTAAAAATAAACACAAACATGTATTTTCAGTTTTATAAAATAAGTATAGGCGAATTATAGAAAAATAAATTGGAATAACCCTGCAATAATAAATACACAGGTACAGGCATATTTAAAAGTATTTACAATGCAACTGAATATCCATTTGGCGACCTGAGTACGGCCCATTGTTTTGCTGCGAACTGTAGCTAACTGAATACCCAATAGTCATAGAATGGTTTTCCTACGTTTGGGCTCCTCTATAGCTTGGCGCATTATTATTCTGAGATCCTACATAATATCATCTTCATCATTCCCTTTCCGCACCTAATGGTGCATAAGGTACTGCATTGGTACACCAATCGCAACGTGTCTTGATCATTTTTGTAACATGAATGTAAGATGATCAGTATTACGCTTTAGGTACAAGTCCAGGAACTATGAAATATTCTAGTGTGAAAACACCGTTTTAAATAAATATTTCGTATCAAGCATGTTGGGATTCAAACTCGAGACCTCTTGCATGGATGGCAAACGCGCTGACTATTACACTACGAGGTCTACATAATATGCTATGATTATTTTGTAAAAAAAAATACTGTTGGAACAATACAGTCAAGCGTCGTAGCCAGGAGCTGGCGAGGCGGGCGGCTGCCAGAGGCGTAACCCTTAGGGGGTGCACTTTGCAGACCTACAGCCTTATTTTCACTTTCTCTTCCTAAAAAATAAAGGGCTGTTTACATGTGGATAATACAATATATATGACAATATTATCTTGTCCCAGCTTACGAAACGCTTGGACTATACGAAAATTCGGCCGCAGTTCACACGTAAGCGCTGCGAAAGTGAATACACGCCGGCTTTTATTACCAAGGTGTATTGAAATTGTTAAGTATGAACTAAATAATGAAAATGATTTTTTTCTGCCTCCATTTTCTGCAAAAAAATGTGTGGGAGCGACGCATTTACGTCGAGCAAATCGCTGTTGCCACAAGGTCCTGTCCATGCGTGTTCACACGCGCGGACTATGCTGGCGGCCGCGCGCGGTGGTGGGGTAATCATTGTTCCGTAGAGATAGCCTGCCCGTCTATCTCGGTGGTGACGTCTCGGGACAGTTTTATATAATTGTATTTTCCACGTGTAAACGGCTTTTAAGTTTTGGGGGACGCAAAATTCAAATCTTGCCAGGAGCGCTTTTGACCTTAGATACGACGCTGATACCAACAGTCCGGACGATATTATTTTTATACTCTCCTGTACGGATGCCAATCGTGGTACCTCACTAGGGCCCAAATGAGTAATCTTTTAAGTTTTGAGAATAGGTGCTTGAAAACTCTTACGTATAACAAATGAGGGGCAAACATTAAAAACTTGGTATGTCGAAATTTGAAAAAAAAAAGGTTCATATCCAATTTTATAGTTAACATCTAAATCAATGAGAAAGAAAACGTCACAATTCATTGAAAACTAGTTTTTTTTCTGTTTAAACTATGTATGTCCTAAAGTTCATTCATTCTAACAAATTTTTAACAAAAAAATAAGTTTTTCTTAATTTTTCAAGCTCTATATTTTTGAATATTTGCGTCTCAAATAGACACGTTATTCCTATACTAGCCACATATAAGAAGATGGGAAATCACAATATATATGCAAATATTTATTCGAGGAAGAGACTACATACCTACTAATTAAAATACCATATTTTATGCGCTTGTATCTAAAAGTAAACTCCTTCACATACCCAAAACCGTTTTAAAGGCCGAGGGACTTCAAAACGTTTCTCGTTTATTGACAAAAAGCAAATGTTTTCTGTAACTCATTTTTAAAAAAAAAACATTACATATATCGCGATTTTTATTGAATTTCACTCACTACCCCTTTCACTGTGAGTTTGGCAATTAAATGAAGGGCCTTTGTCGGATGTTGTTAGTCATTCTCATGACCATATTGCGAACATGGATGGCAGCAAAAATTGTATTTACTTGTATAATAATAGCCTATATCCATGATAGTAATTAAATAAATTTAATACCTCGGATTAGATTATTATTATCATTATTTTTTAATTTTCTAACTCCATAGCCCTTCATATAAGTCACTAAAAGATCCTAAAGAATCCCATAATCATACATGTAGCACCGCCGATTAAAAACTTATTATTTACATCAATTTAATCAAGTCACACCAAAAGGATTGTTAGTCGGTAGGTACTACGTTTGACAATTTCAACACCAAGGGTTAGCAACACTGCTTCTTTTGGATAAGAAAGGACGGCAGAAAATATTCAGGTCATACCCAGAGACATTGGGCTCCCTGAACAATATGTAAAATTACATTTATTCAGCACATTGAATAAAAGACGAGAATTTCGCAAGCATCGTTCACTACATTATTAGAATCTCCCATTTCTTAACTATGAGCTAACAAACTGAGTAAATAATCTGAAATTCCTACTGTTTTTAAGCGTCAGGGTTCCAGACTGGTCTGGCAACAAACTTGTTACTTGTCTATTTAATATTAATATTAATTAATTAAACAAACAATAACAAGTTTAAAAGCCTAGATGGTCGCAATAGCTTTGCAAAGTCTCTATTGATTTTCTCTCAGTATAAATAAATTATTTTATTATTTAAAAAAAAAAGTTTTTTTTTAAACCATTTATTTTATATTTTATTACCGACCACTTTCAAATCTGCACAAGCTTATCAAGGTAAAAATAAATAAAGCTTGTGTAGCTTCGAAACCGGTCGATAATAAAATATAAAAAAGGAAAATGAAATTATATGCGTATTATTATAATTAAAATGCAGTTCCACCAAGAAATGATAGTAGAAAAATTAAGTCCATTTAATATAATATATGTCGTTAAAAACACAAAATTGTTTTGTTTTTATTATATTGAATAATCACAAAGTTAGCGCTTTAAATAAAAAAAAATAACAAACATTTTATTCATTTTTTCCGGGTTCGATTCCCACCGAATTAATATTTTTCAGATAATTATATAAATACATCAATAAAAGTTTAATATTTCTATGCAAATACAAAAACACAATACACATTCAGCCTCATGGCGTGATTGGCGGCCTCCATGGTGAAGTGGTCAAGACGCTTGACTCACGCACGGAAGGCTCCGGGTTCGATTCCCGGTGAGAACACAAAAAAAAAAAAAAAAGATTTTTCTCAAGCCTGGTTGTTCTATAATGCAATTCACCACTGTAATTGGGCCTCCTGGCCTGTTGTGGTGCAAAAAAAAAATGAAATGAAATTTGTCTGCCTACCATGCAGAGTTCTCGGGTTTGATTTCCGACGTGGTTGACATGTGATATTTATTTTAAAAGGTGTTTTTTTCTGTGTCCCTCGACTGGCACCTGAAGCGATACACTGATCATCTTATCTTTTTATGGTAAAAGATGCAACAATGCAGTGCCTATCACCTAGGTGCGAGAGGGAAATAATGATGCTAATATCTACATAATAAAATAAATATGATTTAAAACAGGAACGCTTTTTTGACGTAATCATTTTAAAACACAATTATAAATGAGAAAAGAAAATTGTTCGATCAAGTCTCTGGTCATTTTTCTTTAATAAAGCTGTATGCAAGCTCTGCATGCATACGGAATACAGAATGTCCTGTAGAGATGCTCATAATCGATTATATACACTAAATAATTCGATTATATCCGCTCTTATCGCTCTTGCGTTATAAAACAATTGTCGAGTTTAAATTTGCTTATTTAGATTGAAAATTCCCATGATTGATTGAGATATCCTGAAGGAGCTATTTTTTGACCTTGCAGAAAAATTTTAAACCCGGCAACTCGACACAGGAGAAAAATGTAAAAAATTATCAAGAAATATCTTATAATTTTTCTCTTACAAACGTACAAAACCAATAATCTTATTCAGGTTATTCGATTTCATCTATGTTTTTCCATCGCACATTTTTGCCATAAATGCATATTTTAGTAATAATCGATTATCTTGTGATCAACAGGTTAATTTAAAAACATTTTTCTCATAACCTAGTGTTTTAACGGTCACCATTGGTGGAAAATCGAAATACTACAGCATTTTAAGAGAAAATATTTTAATTTGTTAAAGACTGTGTAAAGTTTGACAAATATTGTCAAATGAAAATTAGTATTTCAGTAGGTTTAGACATTCTATAAATATTTTATTTCTTCTCTTTTGACCAATTTACACTTGGTTCCTAACAGAATTTTCAATTTCCTCCTGCGATATCCAACGGTTCAACCGAATATTTTAACAAGCGGTTTAGATTTATTCGATTGTCATCAATATGTTATGCGCATTACTAATGTGCAGCGAAGTTCTGTATGGGCGAAATAATATAGGGGCGCACCGGCGCCGATAGAGCCTTCCCACTGCGCATGCGTCGTCCTATTGATTGACCAATCTCTTGCGTGGGCAAAAGGTGCTTCGCAAGCGGCTGTCAACGTCGCGTCGTTCCAGAAACCCTGACAAAAATAATCCTAGCAGCGAAAAAGGCGGAACAATCGAGAAATAACTCTATTTTTTTCCGTGGCAAGGAATGAGGGATAATTCCCCCAATATCTCGTTATAATAATGTGATGGACATTTGATAAACAACCCCGTTTGTGACAGGCAACCTCTGTGTAAAACAATAAACGCAATACACCTGTCAGTTGAATTGCTTTGTGAGTGAATTTAAAATTAAAATATCATCATGAAGATGCTCGAAGACGGACCGGAGATAACAGCCATCGATAATGGTAAGTCGTGATATAGCAATAATATCAAAGACGCAATACTTCAGCGCCATTTCAAAGGAGTAACCGTGATCATCTTCATCTCAAAATGAGGTCGCGTCGGCTTTATCTGTCCCTATTCGAGATGCAAAAAAACTTGTTTTATCTTTTTGTGTATTCCTGACAGTTTGATTTACTTTTATGCTCTTAAACTTATATAAAGTGAAAATATTGATCGCCGGAACAAAGTGGTTGCAAGTTACGTATGTACATCGCTGCACTTTTTGTATGACACATCTTGGAGGAGTGAAAACATTTGATCCTGCATTTTGATGAGATATGAATGAACCTTTTGTCTAATCTATTACAATACAATTTTATTTAAATTTATAACGGTTTTTCTAATTTATTTTTACATTAGATATTATAATTTAATCTCCCTTTGAATATTTATTATGCATATGGAAAACTAACGAAAATGGTAAAAATGTGTTTTAAAGTGGATAGTATTTATGATTAAAATAACAGATTTCAAAAATATATATTTACTGTCTTAGAACGGGGAAGCTATTCCTAGTTAGGCAGTTTATATAGATGATTGTCATACATTCCCTTAGTGTCTGCCTGCTTTTGACTTGACTGGACAACTTGATCATGCCACGTCCTTCGACATTACAAAATGTATATGTGTATTTTTACTATTCATTAAACCTTTTGTATACATAACTAAATGTAAATTGCTGTAATAAATATGTATGTACCCATAATTAATTTAATGTTGATAAGTGGTACCGCAATTAATATCGTGTTCATCATATCAATAAAAGTATCCACGAACCCAAAATACGAGCATGAATAAAATAAATACAACAATGTTTTGAGTACGTCCAAATGCTTGTAGTGGCTGGATTTTCTCGCTAGAGAGTTGTTCATATTTCAATTTATTGCAACAGAGAGGAAAAACATTTTTGAGAAGGGAATATGGGAGTCTAGGCATTTACGGGGATTATGACCATCCAATGACAGGTTAATGCCTAGATTCCCATATCCCATATACCTACTATATATAATTTTGGTCATTCGTTAAATCGAAAAAATCTCTAAGTTATTATCCAACTGAAATGTTTCTTCATGATACAAAGAGTGATAACGTGCAAAGCAGTTGCGAGTTATTTTCTACCTTCTTTCAGTCTGTTTTTATTAATAACGACATTGATTTACCTATTGTGGACTCTAGAAATGTCATTGACATTCAAACTGTAACATTTAATTCTAAATTAGTTCTTAAATATTTAAATGATCTAGATCCTTCAAAAGGAGCAGGACCTGACGGATTTCCTACGTTTTTCATAAAAAGATGTGCAACGCAATTGGCATGTCCGTTGTCATATCTTTATAACCTATCATTAAAAGAAGGTAAATTTCCAATGTGCTGGAAGAAATCTCACGTTACTCCTGTCCATAAAACTGGTGATCTACACAATATTGAAAATTATAGACCCATATCTAAAATTTCAATTTTTAGCAAATTAATGGAAAAAATCATCACTGAACAAATTTCTCCAGCGGTGAAGCACTTCATTGATCCAAACCAACACGGTTTCTTTAAAATGCGAAATGTTTCTACTAATCTTGCTGAATTTACAGATAGGGTTCTAAACGTAATGGGCAGCCGACATCAGGTCGACGCTCAGTATACAGATTTTAGCAAGGCTTTTGATAAAATCAGTCACAAAATCCTTCTTCACAAATTAAAATGTTATGGCTTTCACGGTAATCTACTACGTTGGATTGAATCTTATTTAAAGTATCGCCTCCAATCAGTTGCACTATTAAACTATCAGTCTTCATTTAAACAATGCTATTCCGGTGTACCCCAGGGATCCCACTTGGGTCCATTATTGTTTATTCTTTATATTAATGATATGGGTAACGTCTTTAAATTTTCCGAATACAAAATATTTGCCGATGACACAAAAATATACAAGAAAGTTACTTCCCTACAAGATTGTCTTGATATGCAAGAAGATCTTGAAAACTTCTCTACTTATTGTGTAAATAATCAGCTCATATTAAATCCGCTTAAATGCAAAACAATTACCTTTACGAGAATAAAAAATCCGATAGATTATTCGTATTCTCTATCGGGTACAGTCTTGCACCGTGTCCAAGAAATACGAGATCTAGGTGTAGTTCTGGACTCAAAAATGACATTTCAATCACATATTGATAAAATTATTGAAAAAGCATATAAAATGTTAGGTTTTATTATACGAGTATCTAAGCCTTTTAAAAATGATCTCACAATAAAAAATCTTTATTATAGTTATGTAAGAACCCATCTTGAATTTGCGTCTATCGTTTGGAATCCACAATACATTACTTATATTGACAGGCTAGAGAAAGTACAAAACAAATTTTTAAAACATTTGAATTTCCGATGCTCTCTTATATTTCCAAATCATGACTTATCTGGACGTTTTCACAAACTGATTAACCTTGAAAAAAGGAGAACATTAATGGACCTCACATTCCTCTATAAAATTATTAACAGTCTAGCTGATTCGTCCCAGCTCCTAAATAAAATTCAAATTAACTGTCCATCACGTGCCCTACGAAATCACCCAACCTTTAGAATACCTAGTGTCAATACGAACTATTGCCAGAATTCGTTTTTACACAGATCGTGTTCCACTTTTAACAGCTTTTTTAACCATATAGATATATATCATACAGGATTACAATTATTTAAAAATAGTGTATTGAAAACTTTTGAATAAAACTCCGGTTGGTCCCTTTTTCTCTTATATCACTCAAATTACATACATTCATATTATTATTATAAATTAAATTTCTCTTTTGAAATTTTGTATTACTTCTAAAATCGCTTTAATGAAATTTTATCGACTTCTCTTGGTTTAAAATCTTCTCCTTATATTGCTTTTTCAAATTTTAAATGATTACTTGCCATACTTGTTATTCCTTCTTTATTTTTTCTTTTTTCTCTGCTGCCATTGGCATGTTTTTATACTTGTTATACTTTTAAACTACTTTTAATTACTTATATTATATATGTTAATAAAATCAATATATTGCTGCTCTTACTATAATGTGTCATTAATTTTGAAGATGTTTTTTAAATTGACCTAAATTTAAATTTACTGTCTTATATTTCACTTAAAGATTCTTCTCATCGTTTCTTTGAATCCCTTAAAATAAATATGTGTTTATGTTTTTCCTTTTTTAAAAAAAAAAAAAAAAAAATGTTATTACTATTTTATTTTATTTTTACATCTGAGTATGTTTTTCATTCTTCATTTCCATTCTTAATTCTTAATTACTCTTACAAGTTTTCTTCATTTTTAATATAATTTCCATTTGTAAATACTCACTACAAACTACAAACCATAAAATATTATTTTTTTTCACTTAAATTTAAATTTTTAAACAACTTTCATTTATGTTTTCTTTTTCCTTCTCTTTTTTATACTTTCATAATTAACATTAGATTTAATTGCTTTTTAATATGGAAACTTCACTGGTCCATTAGAATTAAGTCCAATTGTGTAAAATATTAAACTTTGTAACTGTACTGTATGTTTCCTGAATAAAAGAAAAAAAAAAAAAAAAAAAAAATACCCTTCTCAAAAATGTTTTAGCTCTCTGTTGCAATAAATTAAAAATAAATACAATTTAATTTTTGATTAGTCGTTACATCAAACGTGGCTTTTCTATAATGAAGTTTTTGCTTTATATTTATTGCTGTGCCTTTATTATTTTTCATTTTTCCCATTTCGTTTCCTACTGCACCTTTTTATAAAATATATTAATTTATGTACAGAGACCGTTGAAGGAGATTACTGCAAGACATTGCATAAATTTATTTGTTATTATTACTTATTACTTATCTTAATATGGTGCACGCATAGCAGTGGCAAGCAGTGATTTATTTTATAGGTAATCTACAAAAAATATTCATTAATTTGTACCTACATATAAGTACATAATATATAATTTATATAAATAAATGGCTATTTTTTTTTGTGGTTCTGTGAAAATCAACTCATACAACAATTATTAATAACCTCGCGATATACGTAGCTTTATTTTACAGTATTTTAATGCAACACTTATACTAAAAATTATTAAAAAGTACTACTATGACATTCAGCAGATATTTCCATTGTGATTTAAATGTCAAAACTGAGCACTGGGCGATTCCTTTTGAAATGAATTATGCCAAAAACGGCCACTGCAAACATTACAATGTCCTGAGTGATACATAATATCAACGGTATCCTATCAAAGAAAAGTAGTCCTTCGGAAATAATGTTCATAGTATAATACTTGTTGCCAAATGGAGAATCTTCAAATAATATTTGTAATCAGCAAGCTTGTTTTAGTAATAGAAAACCTGACCGGGTTAAAGATGTAAAATAAAGTGTACTTTTTTGAATGGAGAATAAGCTGAGGTAATTGGCTAGTTTCATCGTTCACTGAGAACGGGCTGGTCGCTGGGCGCACTTAGTAGATATTTTTTTTGTAGAAAGATGGTGGTGATTAATAAAAAAATAGCGATTATTTTATTTATTAATATTACAGGCGTCGTGGCGCAGTTGATTAGACGGCCGACTGTGAAACTGGCGTCGCGGGTTCGATTCCCGCCAGTTGTAAGAAAAAATCCATGACAGATTTTCTTCTCAATTGGTCTGGGTGTTGTGGTTTTTCACTACCTCCTTCCATAACCCCTCTTTCCCACCTGCTGACAAGCCTCTAAAATAGAGGCTTAGCGGGTTCTTAAAAAAAAAAAACTAGTTATCATAGAACATAATTATCGAAAGTCAAATATAATGGTAAGCTGTGCATAATCGCTTATTTGGACGATTCGCCCCTGACACATACTGCTGCGTGCTGTCTAGATGGCGACGTGCAATTGATATTTATGTTTTAATTTTCATTTTTGTATTTTTAAATAATATGTATGCTTTCATTTTATTTCATGTTGTACCCAACACAACACACGGCTTTTATTCCTATGGAGTTATAATAATATGTACTTTCGTAATAAATATAATAAAATAATCGATTAAATTCAATGGGCATATTTGTTTTACTTAAATATTCAAAGACATAAACAACGCTGTTTCAAATTTGATAAACCTATATGAAAAAGCTTGGCGTGGGTTTATGTTTGTATAATTAAATATACCCAAATGCTACTAATTATACAGTACCTACATCATTACGTAATACAGGGTGATGAGTAAATGACAGCTGTTTAAATTTAGTTCTGAATTGCCAACCAAACGATATTCAAGATTTTAAAGACATTCATAAAAAAAAACATAAATAAATTAATTTACCAATTGGTTGATTTACCAATGCAGTACCCTATGCACAATAAGGTATGGAAAAGGAACGATAATTAGGAAGTAGTTTAAAATGTATCTCAAATAAAGTAAAGACTTGGTATTTAAGTAATGTCAGCCTCGTAGTGTAATGGTCAGCGCGTTTTCTTACGATATAAAATATTTAATAAAAAGGGTGTTTTTAAACTATAATATTTAATAGTCCCTGGACTAGTACCTGAAGCGTAAAACTGAGCATCTTACTTTTATGTTACAAAAATGATCAAAATTCGCTGCGATTGGTGTACCTATGAACCATGAGGTGCGGAAATGGAATGATGATATTGAGTTGAGTAATGAGATACTCCACAAAAAAAGAGATCATGTCAATGATGCCTTATAAATTGACACATTTTTCCTACACTAGCTACATTTTATGTAGATACTAGCGAACCCGTCAGACGTTGTCCTGCCCAAACGTTGCGCGATGGTTTGCCTGCTATTAGCTTGGAAAAAGATTTTTAATTTATAAGTAGGTACCTAGGTACTTGTTTGTGATTACATTCCAAAACTAAAAATTGACAATATTGAATTTAAGTAGGTACTTGTTTATGGTTAAATTCCAAAACATAAAATAAATATTTTTTCAAAAATGGCATTCTTTTTGCAAACTCCGGTCTTCTCACCAATAGAGGGGTGTACTTATCTAGGAATACATTTTTTTTGAATGTATAGCATTTAATATTATTTTAGTGTTACCAAAATCCAGTAAAAAGAAATAAATGGGTGAAAATTTTAACGAATTCAAGGAAATAATCTGATTGAGATCCACAAAAAACAAATGCTGTTTGTAAACGTTCAAAAAAAATATTTTTTATAGACAAAATAACAACATCTTTCCATTTTTTTGTTAATGCATTCTTTTCAAAAGCAACCCTGGTAGATCTATGAATAACATATTTATGCTCATTACTTCTCTTTTACATGTTAGATTGAAGATTTTACGAACACGCAACGCGCAAAGATCTTTATTTCTCTGAAAACCGCACGTAAATCGGTTAAGCCTTAGGAGGAGTAAGTTTAGGAGGAGTTCGGTGACATCACACGTACAGAGGAATTATATATATATATAAAGATAGTAAAATTACATAGGCTTCAAAAAAAAAAGAGAAAATCCCGATATAATATACGGAAACATTAATATGAGAGAGAGAAAGATACACATACATATTTCGTAGTTCATATTTATTTTTGTAGAACTCGTTACCATAGACACGACAGTAGCTAGCAGCTGTGTAACTATTTCAATATTTTTCAATTGTGAAAAATGTACTTAATAATATTACTTTACCATCGTCATTCCATTTCCGCATCTAATGGTGCATAAAGCATTGCATTGGTACACCAATCGCAGCGTACCTTGATCGTTTTTGTTTCTTGAAGGTAAGATGATTAGTCTTACGTTTCAGGTACCAGTCCAGGGACTATGAAATATTCTGGTGTGAAAACACCCTTTTAAATAAATATTTCACATCAACCATGTCGGGAATCGAACACGAGACCTCTCGCAAGGTGCGGATAGATTATTGACGATGGTAATGATTAAACTTTTTGTAAGTCTTCGTAAAAATATTTTTTCTAAGGAACACGACCTATAAAATGAAAAAGAATAATTCACTTTTATGATAGGGTTAAGGAACTAGATCTAATATTAATATTACAACATTGAAAATAATGGTTCTACCCCTTCGAGAACAATATTAAAATAATAACACCACATCCCGCCTTTGTTATTAGAGAACGTGTTGGGTATAATTTTCTAGAAGGGTTATTTCAAGAAAAGATTGCTTTCAGTTTATTAGAAGAGAGCTTTTAAGATGTTCAGAAATAGTGGAATGTAGGCGTTTAAGATTCGCGTGAAACAGGGTTTAAAATGTAATAGTAGCTTTATCGAGAATAGATAATAGCTTTGATTTATGAAACAACGAAACATGATTTTTGGAATAATAAACTGGTATTTATATATTATTTATATTTAATTTATTTATTTATTTTATTTATTACATTATAATACATTTCATTTTCTTAATTATTTTGGATTAAATTATTTTATTAAATATCTAAACGATATACAAATTACAACAAAGATGCGGAACATTTAAGAGAAGAAAATGTCTAGGCATTTACAGGGATTATTAATTCTGTCTATGTTTTAGCTCTGTAAATGCCTAGATTTTTACATTTCCTTCTCTTTGTCGGCCTCCATGGTTAAGTGGTCAAGACGCTTGACTCGCGCACGGAAGGTTCCGGGTTCGATTCCCGGTGAGAACACAAAAATTAAAATGTGGTTTTTCTCAAGCCTGGGTGTTCTGTGATGTAATTCACCACTGTAATTGGGCCTCCAGGCCTGTTGTGGTGCAATAAAAATGCTCTTCATCTTTGTTGTAAATTATAAAACTCATTATTTTGTCTACAAACATTTGTACACACTCAAAATATTGTAGCTAAATGATATCTTTTTTTATCAAACGTCAGGTACAAAAGCAATCACGCATTTGGCAATCTTTGTACTCGTACCTGCATTTTTCAAAGAAAAGGGTAGCTCTTACGATGACGTCACGAGCGTTCGAACGTTAGTGCTTCGAACATCAAAGATATTAGACACATTTTATTTCGGACTTTAAAGAACCGAAAATTTACTTTAAATATTTCGACAAGTTATTTTACGATCAGTGTTGAGACACGGCACATAAACATTTTTTTGAGGCTTGTGAATTAAAGCAAATTTATTTTTTAATGTTTTTTTACCGTTTTTTATTTTGTAAATTAACGTTTCCTAACTAATAATAATTGTTAAAAGCTATTTTCATAATTCTATGCTATTTTAGTTTAATAAAAAAAAATAAAGGCAGTTTATAGACCATTTAAAACATAGTACATAAATAAACAATTCTACAAATCTGGTATTGAAAAATTACCTAAAACTACCAAAAGGGAGAACAAAGATTACAGAAAACGATGGGTTTTACAATGTTATTATTTTTTTAATGTAATTTTCTGAATTTATGAACATTAAATTACATTCAATAAAATTTATATTTTAAGCACTAACGTTGTTGTTCATAACACAATTAAAAAAAAAAACATTTGGTTTTTAAATATGTATTATTTAACTAAATATTATGAAATTTTTGTATAAAATCACTTACCAACTTTTCTATATCTACCATTTCGAGTAACAACTATGGTGAAGGTGTATAGTAGGTTTTGCATGTTGGTTTACATGTTGGTTTAATTGGTGTCCTGACGAAGAGACCGGTACGAATCGAAACCGGTAGACTTAGCAAAGTCGGTAAGTGGTTATTTACAAATATTTAATAACATTTAGTAAAATGTTTGACCACAAAGTTAATGCTTTAAATATTAATAATGATTTATTGTTTATTTAATTACTGACATGTTAATAAGCTTACAAGCTTTCTTATGAAGATGTCATTTAGGGAAAAATCAAAATGATAGCTTAATTAGGAAGCTTTTGTATCTTCGAAACCGGTCTGTAATAAATAAATAATACGTGCTTAAAACAAAGCAATTTTATTTTAATAATAATAATAATGATCACGGTTTATTACGAAAAAATACAATTACTTTATCTACTATTTTCAGGTAATATATTTCTCTTGATTATGTGTAGTCTGCCTAACTAGGTACAATCTGTTTTAAGTCAAACATTTTTATGTTAAATTAACAAAAAACATGACTTTCTACTAGTTAATTTATTATTCAGTATTGGTGTGTTTTAGGAAATTTTCCGATTCTTCTTTACCTAAACCCAGTAATCAGATTTTTTACAAATTTATTTAATTAAATCCAAATCACGGTTTTGCATTTTTGGGTAGCATATTGAATATTTTTGGGCCCTGAATTTTTTTTGCCCGGATTCAGAGTTTGTGGTAGACCCCGTGATTCAACCTCTAGTTTGACCCCTAGTTTTTTATATTTATTATATATGAGCCAATTACAACAGTAATATAAAGAAACGTATCTACAAAAAACTGAATAAGATAACATCAAACTACAGCAAAGACAAACGAGGGCAGTAAAATAATGGTATTCAATGTATTCATAAACGCGATCAACATATAAGACTTCGACTTAACCTATGCCAATCCGTCTTCATTCCATACTGTGTTGATGGCAAAGAGATGTACGAAAAGCTGGAAGATCTATTCTAAATAATTCAAAGTTATGTGACAAATTGACTTATCTACACGTTCTGGACATTGGGGCATAAAAACAAAAGTTACTATTAGAAGATTTAATTAATAGCAGATTTAGACTTTATAGCTCAATCACAAATGATTATCGACGTGCTAATAAGTGACGTGATAACAATTTCTCACCATGGTTGTTTATTGTATTCACGATCACAATGCAACATCCGTAAATACCTAATATTAAATGTCAAAATATTTACGTTTCGCGACGTATAATCCTGCTGCGCAATCACCTATTTGAATTTCACCGGTGTAAATATGGAAAATATTTTAAAACTACTATCTTTATTTATTTGTTCATTATTTATTATGCTATTTATTGCATTTAGCCGGCGATTAGCAAGCCAAGTGTCAAGAAAAGCGGTCGGGAACGTGAAAAGAAATTGATTGCAAAAATGATTTTTGAGATTTTTTTCGGTTCCTTGCATGCATATTATATTCATTCAATGTAAGGACTACATATTTGCCATACCTACCTTATGCTCATCCAATCATATCGGGTGGTATTTGTCGAATAAACTCAATTATAAGTTGAACCTCCCTTGGGTATTTACTTGATGCTGGTACATAATATCGTATTACTCGGTACAAAGCAACCTAACTCGCCGTAATGACACGATATTGCGACGTGTCACCGTATTTGATCGTATTTATTATTTTTTTACAGACGCCATTATTATTTTTGTACGATAACATATTACCAGTAAACATAAGTTACCTGAGAAAAAAAAATAATTTGTAAAGCCGTGAAGTAAAGTTTATTTTTTTATATTGCTGTTATAATGATAGAGGTTCCTTGTTTCGGGTTCCGACTAGCTAGGAGTTTCCTGTGTTTAGGCAGGACCTTTTTTATTACATGTGTTTTTTCATTGAAATCATCATCACCATCAGCTTAAACAATTAAAACCAATGAAGATAATATTTTAAAAAGTGAAACATATATTACAAAACATACAAATAATAATTAAAAATTAAAACATGAAACAAATAAAAATTACAAAGTATATATAATAAGGAGATATTTAACATTTAAAACTAAATTACAGATAACCCTGTAAACGCCTAGACTTCTATAATCGTTTCTGGTACTTTTTTCCTTCTTTTCGCAATAAATTTTGAAACCATTCTTGTTTACAAGCATTTGGACATACTAAAATCATTGTCGATGAAACAAACTGGTAAAAAAAAAAACAAAAAGTGTATTCAGGAGTTGCCTAATAGGTGAAATAATTTAGTCAGATGAATCTCCGAAAGTTTACTAATGTGTCGCGTGTCAGACAGGAAAATTTTCACGCGTCACATGCGCGAATAGCAAAGTTGCCAGTATTTCTGTCAGAAGCCAGTTAGTAGCTCTTCGAGCTTCGTTGGGGGTGATCCTCCTACTTGTGCAGTGAGCGTAAGTCAACGTTTTTTATTCGTGTTTTTATCAATTAGATTTAAAATGCTATCACTTTTGACGTCCAACTGTAAATAATTGAAACAATTAACAATGAATATTCCTTTTTTTGACTCCACAGCACCGTAACGCGAGGATGTTTTTGACACAGTAAGGGAATTGTTAAATCAGTAAAATAACAAGAGCTTTTGCTACGTCTTCGAGACTTGTATATTTATTATAAAATTAAATGTATTTACACAAAAACAGTTACCATAGAGAATTCAAAATTATATAACAGTAAATTAATGAAATTATTTTTATTGAGCGCTTATTTACAATGTCATTTTTAATTGGTTCAAGGTAACAAGAGTTTGGATAATGTTTTTTAACGATTGTACATAAAATAAAATAAAACTTTTTTAACCACTTTTTTTCTACCATCCGGTTTCTAAGCAGCACAAGCTTCTTTATCAAAGTATAATTATATAAAAGACTTGTTAGCTCCATATGTTAAGATTTAATATTCAGTTAACAATGTTAAAATAAAATAAGAGAAGATTCATTAGAAAATTATACCTTGATAAAGAAGCTTGTTTTTGATATTTAAAAGTTAACCCGTACAAATTATTTGTGCCCGCTAAACGTCAACCCACGCTTACTATCGGAAAACGCGGCTACCCCAGAAAAAATCTGTTGCCGGTTGCCACAACATAACAACCCTAGTTGTTGTAATCACGCGGTCACGTGAACCTGTGACGCTGCAAAGTAGTTCATATTTATTTAAACCATTTTTATTAATTTTTTCACACATTTTCGAGACACTTCACCGTACAGTTAAATGCTCTTATTTTTACCACGTGTAAAGAAACGCTTTTTATACCGAATTTCCCGTGGCACTGAACTTCTTCATTGGGACATCGGAAAAGTAAATTATTCAGACATAATGAGTAAATTTATTTTAATTAATTGGTACAGCAAAAGGGATAACCTCAGAGCCGCCATCAAAACAAAACACTCGTCCAGGGTTATGGTTCTATTTCATATACAGCATTGTATTATTTATCCGCCCGGACACGGAAAAAGTCAGTAAAAAAGTCGCGAACAATTATGAAACATAAAATAAATGATCTTTTGTTGTTTCCGCAAAACCGACAAATTAATATCCGGTCACGTTGTTCAATATTATTAAAAAAAACAAACTCATTGAATTTTCTTTGTAAGTAGAAAACGTGTGGGATTTTATTGATTTTTTATATATAAACACGAAATCACAATAATTGTTTAACAGAGATTGTAAAAAGCGTTGACTTTGATACGACTTTGAATTTTATTATAATCATTGTAAACTATTTTAATAATGAATCCCTTTGAATTGTAGTAGTCGATATACGTTTTAAAACGGTGTCAGGTTCGAATACTACTCTGGTTAATTATCTTTTTTTTTATTTAAACAAAAAAGTTTAACAATTTTTTTACATTTTTTAAAAAAATAAATACATATCTGTGTTAGAGGATAAAACACGGAAGTCCACTTTTTGCCGTTTTGAAGTTAAAAATGCAGAAATTATCGCAATAAGCTGTTTTTCGTAGTCATTAGTCCACTTTCGTCGTATAAATGCTTTCTTAAGTTGAAATAAAAATCTGACGGCCCAGATATGCTATTTTAACATGCACTTTATATAATTTATTTTATATTGATAGTTTATGGGTTGAAATTATCTAATTTAGTTCAAAATTGTGGTGTTTTAGAAATCGCACAATCACATTTTTTTTTTCAGAACATTTTGTTCAATGTGATTACCGTGGTTTATCTTTTAAGGTACAGATGTTGTAATTGTATATTTAACGTTTTTTTATTGTTTTTTTATTATATATATTTGGACTCCTGTATTTCCCTTACGTGTCATGTATAAAGCTAAGGTAATCGGAAAAAATCGTTTTTGTTTGTCTTGGAAATGGGATGTTCGATCACTGATTTTGGTTTATTACCTTTATGAGTCCAATCAACATTGTTGCAAAGTTCAAGAACAATGGCGCGTGATAACTACTTTTAACTACAGTGTGGATATCTGATATTCCATTTTCCTGCATTCTGCTTCAAGATTATGGCGTTGTAAACTGTAAAATGGGCACTGAAATAACTGATGATCGATACTCTGTGAAGAAATATCATCGCATGGACAATAGTCATCATTCCTTAATTTAAACCTATATAGGTAACTTCTTGTAGCTCCGTGTACGGTTAAAATTTGGGTCGTTTAGAAAGTACTTTGAAAATGACAACGGAAGTTTGCTGCATCAGCCAACGTTGGGAAAAACGTTTTAGTGATTTTACCTGTAGATGAAGCGCGATAATGATCCTCCCAACGCTGCTGCGTATTTTGTTTAATAAAGCGTTTAGCAAAGCTAAGGGGAAATTCTGAAAAGAAAGGTGCCGTTCTTTTATGAGTTGCGGCTCTTGCTCATTCACTCGCTCTCTCATTTTCTACGATACCAGCATGTCCTCTTATCTAGCACATTTGAATAATTATCTCTATATTTAGGGTTTCTACCTTTCATATGCAGTCTTCTTCGCTCCCAGACTATACAATGTATTTACTAATAATGTGAGAGACATGAAAAGTTAAGGCAATCACACTTTTAAAAAAATGCTAAAAAATGATTCATTATTATTAAAGATTAAAGATACATTATTGATTCTTGATTTCTTTATCTAAATTGCTAACAAAATTTATTACTTTTAGATTTTTTGTGCTAAAATATTTATATTGGGTATTTTTTATATGTGTGTATGCAAATATTTGTGTATATACACATATATGTTGTGTATGGATATGTGTGTGTTCATGTATGTATCAGTATGTATGAGTAATTTTGTTCATAAATCACGTTACATTAAGTCACGTTAAACTAATTCAATCAATATACCCACCCACGCACAGGCTATGCCTATGTGGGTTTTTTTTAAATTTCATTTTGTTCTATTGTTACTCGTATTACATGTACTGTAAACCTATGTAATTACAACTAAAAAAAACAAAAAAACATTAAAAAAATATTAAAAAATGGAGCACGATACTCGGGATTAAAAATTACATCAGAAAATTAAACAAGCTCCCCGGTGGTCCCTTTTACACACTGTGTAACATTTACCATTCCTTTTATATTTGAACATGTATATTCCTTCAATTCTTCAGTCTGATGTTTGTGAAGTTAAAGAGCTGAAACCTTTATTGATGCGGGTGAGATTCATCTGATTTATCATTAATTATTTCACCTACACACTAGGCAAAGCTTTTCTAAAATGTTCTTCATCTATGTTGTAATATGTTCAAATGCCGAAGGAAAATCATCATATCCCTTCTAGACCCAGTGATCCATAGGGCTCTGCATGAGTAAACCAAATGCATCGTAGTTCGATCATCTGTTACATCTGAAGGAAATGTGATCAGACGCCAGTCCAGGAACACTAAATGTTGCTGATCGAAATACCTTTAAAAGCAATATTTTATGTTCGCTCCGACAGGCAAACACGTCAACCACTTTACAACTAGGCGGACTTATCTCCATTCGATTGTCTTAGCCGGAATTTTTACCCGAGAGCAGCCATCGAGTCAAAAGCTTTTGTCCAGAGGTCTGGTTTTATTTTGCACACAGAATTGAGGGTATTAGAAGTTAACTTTGAAATCTCCACTGAAGGAGTTACTGAGATATTTGCGAAAAACTTTAAAAAAAAACAATTGTGAGATATCCAATTATGCTTCACTAAGAAGAGAAAGCTTCACTTCACAGAGAAAGCTTAGTTTGTGGTGTCAAGTAATATAATTAAAATCTGTTTTGTTATATAATTAAATCTTATATAACATAATTAAAATCTGTTTGAACTACGCTATTATTTAGGTAGGTAGGTTTTTATGTATAGATTATTTTAGTATCAATAACTAATTTTCCGTGTTTGGTGAAGATTTCTAAGTTTGGTTTTACTAATATCCTCAATTGTTTTCTTCATCCACCTGCACACGGAGAAAATTACATCATTATAATGCAAATAAAAGCAATCTTAATTTGATGAACACGGTTTATTAGTTTACTGCACGATAATTCTTTTTTTTTTCATTAAAACGCACTTCGTGGAAATTCTGTAAATTCTATAATGATAAAAAAAGAAATGAAGTTGCTTTAAATTAGCGACACGAACCTTAGTTTCAACATATAAACTCTACTACAGTCTTTAAAATGTAATATGATTAGAATGAAGTTGTCGGAAAAAGTGACGACATAACTTTGTAGTAACGTCAAAGGAGTTATTTATATTGATACACGAAAAATCGTTTGTATCTGGAGTGGTCATTATAAATAAAATCAGCTTTAAAACTAAAAGAAAACCAAAATAAACCTAATTATTAACGACGTTCTTACAAGGTTACATCATTTTGCAAAAACGTTAGAGATGGACAAATTGATCAATGTAAATTGATCGAATAAAAAAATAATTCATTTGATGTTGTTCATGAAAAAAGAATAAATGTCTCATTTTTTGGTGAATAATTGTGTTAAACACACTATAATAGGCTTGTTTTTGTGTTTTTCATTTCAATTTTCGGAAACAGAGTTTCATGATTGCATGATATAACTTATAAAATCGATTTGATCGGTGATCAGTAATTTCCCATTACTAATGAAATTAGTTTGACAGCTGTTATTCTAATCAAGCTATATTTTAAGGACTATAGTGAATAATCTTAATTTTCTTTATCACCAATTTGTTTCGATTGGTACCATAATATTATGCATACATAGTGTTGACAACAAGTAGGTACCAACTAGCAACACAGGGTGTTCTTAAAACCCTGTCACATCCGAAACCACGATGATCAGTATAAGCAAGAAGACATATTGGCACATTAAAATACATTTTTAGAACGACTAAAATCTTAAAAAATAAAGAATAAATAAAAAACAAATGCAATGTCAATCGCACAGCCGCGCCCCCTTCGCTTCTCCCTGCAGAAGTAAGCAACCATTTGTTTTTTTTAATATTTTATTTTTTTAAATTTTCTTCGTCCTAAATAAATTTTTTAATATGCTTATATGTCTTCTTGCCCATACTGATCATCGTGGTTTCAGATGTGACATGGTTTAAAGAACACCCTATATCAGGACACCATATTGGTCGGTTGAAAGAAATTGCCATTTGGCAATAAGCCCGCCAATGTACAAATAACATTATGTACAAAAAGTTAAATAAATAAATATAATAAAGTAATGTTATTACAGAATTACGTTTGATAAAATTTATTTGTTACGTCACAGCTGGTGGTTCTCAAAGCTTTGAGTTTTAATAAAATTATGATGGGGAAATTAAATAATTTGATTTAAAATTTCCAAATTTGGTTGGAGGACATAATAATATAACAACAGAAGTGTAAGAAGAGCAAAAAAAACGTTATAATGAACCCAATAATTTGGTTAGAGAACTCATATTTTTCTAAATGTTAATAAATATTGGTATATACATAAATTAATATTATTGTTAAATTAATAGTATTAATATTTGCATATTGTAATATGCAAAGTGGTTACTTAACGACTTTTCAATGTCTACCGGATTCGACAAGTACCTATATATAAATAATTCAATTTTTAAGTAATGCATTTGTTATATACACATTCATTTGCAAATTACAGATGAAATGTGATTGCATCCTGTTTCTTTAAGATCCTAGCAGTATTTCTAAACTTTAAGGGGACACAACACGGCATAGTTGAATTCAAATCAGGAGTTGCGTACTGAGCGACGTCTACAAAGAAACTAATGGGTCAAAACGTAAACCTACTCATTTATGAGTAGTTGAAGCGCCTTCTGTTTGATCTGCATATGCGGTTTCTGGACTATTCTTAATTCTATGAGTCAATGTTTAAAAAAACATAATAGTCAAAAGTATGTAAGCCGCTGGTTTCGTATATGGTCGTAAAAGCTTTGCATTATCGATAAACACTATAATTAGATAGAGCAAACAAGATAAAGCCTATTTGTAACGTACCAAACCAAATACGGACGTTATTGTGATATTTCCACTTCTAGATATCATAATAATATTAATACAAAATCTGTTAGGATCGTAAAATGGGATATCGGGAAAGAAATACAAAAGACTTCGCTTTCATTTAAAAAAACTGAATTTCTCGGAAATCTTTTGGAGAAATTTTCGGCCGTAGGATTATTCAATATTGTTTGGGATAAATCTTCTGGGAACTAAATTACCATAGAGCCGCGTCGTTACAAAGTTATAATAAAAACGACCTTAAGGATACATTGTTGAAGCGTAGAATTGTGGTTCTAAGAGAAAATTACTTAGAAGCGTAAGTTATAATTTCATTACGATTTTGCTAACTTGAGTCACGAACAACAGAACTACAAAGGTCAAGGGTAAATAGAAACCGTAATTTATTTGACATACTCCACGCGTACCATGAACATAAAAATAGAATATTCATTTATCGCTTTTATTGAGTAAAATATAATGGAATCGTTTCTGTTTTTTTATTATTGTCATCACTGGCATATAATAAATAGCTAATCGTTATTCCTATACTAGCTACATCTAAGTTTTTGACGATATTTATAAACGTATACCGCACTGCTAGAACCTCCATTTAAATCGTAATACTTTAGTATTATATCTGTGGCATTTAGGTAAAGAGGAACACGTCACCAAAATGGAGAAAATTAGTTAAGTTAGCAGTTTTGAGCCACTCAAAAAGTCGACGGTTGGGTGAAGTTATAAAAATTCAGGAAAAAATATTTATTACAATATTTTCACAATGCAATTGGCTAACGTCATGCGTCGTGTAATTCGAAGATACTATTTTTATTTATTATTAACATACACGGCATAATTGCCTTTTACAAATTTATAATATAAACATATAAGGTTTGATATTTTTTAAACTACATATTTGCACTCAAAACTAAGGAACAATAATCAAGCCTAAAAATTATATAACATAATATTTTTAAAAAAAAAGTTTAAATAAAACAAAAGTTTGAAATAAAAAGTATACGAGAACTTTAAAAATTGATATAAAAAGTAAATCAAATTTTGAACATAATAAGGTTTATAATAAAAATATATATAAAAACAGAAAATCAAATATGAAGTAACTACATTAAATATGATTACTGCTCATCTTTGAAAAAGTTTATAAGGTTTGTTCTATAAGAACAATACCCCACATTAAATATATCCGATATGTGGGAACAACTATTGCCGAGTTCATGAAGTCGGCTTAATACGGCATTACAATTATACACTGTGCGTGAGTTGTTACTGCAAAACGGTGGCACCCGCCTAGTTATCCTTCCAGGCACCCTGAAGTTGACGAGTGACAAAAGTTCTGGGCAATCCCATATAGAATGCACAATTTTATACAAATTTAACAGGTCTATAATTTTTCTTCTATCGTTAAGTTTAAGCAAATTTAATGTTTTTAATAAAAAATCGTAATTTAAAAATTCATGACTAATTCCAAGTTTAAAATTTATGTATCTTAAGAATTTTTTTTGGACCCTTTCCAGAGAATTTTGATGACAATTGTAGTAAGGAGTCCAAATTGTCGAGTTGTACTCTAACTGACTTCTCACTAAAGAAGTATACATCAACTTCAAAGTGCCTATGTTTTTGTTATTAGGCAAAAAAGTATGTGGAAATTATATAAAAAAGCCTCTAATAACATAGAAAACCCAAATATGTGATATAATATAATTTGTATCCTTCAACGTATTTTATTGCTAAGTTTAGGGATTTAATTTATTCTTACACTCAAAAATGTATGTAAAAAAAATTTACCATTAAGAAACTTTAAATGGCTCCCCTGCACACTTAGCTAATAGTGACATCTAACAACCTTAATGCCACAAATATTACGTTTTTTTAATTGCTAATAATTTTTAAAGTTACTTTTTCACTAACACGTACTTTACTCACTAAATAAATATATATATAAATATTTGCATAATTTATATAGCGCCGTTTTTGTGAAAATCACCTCAAGGGTGCTGTATAATAAATAAATATCCCACCACGTCTTGCAGCTACAGAGCGCATGGACGGTTGGGATTCTTGTTCCTCGTCTCCAATTATGATATACAGGAGCTAGATTACAGCACGTCTTGCAGCTACAGAGCGCATAGACAATAAGAAATCCAGCCCCTATTTACATTTTTTTATTTTTTTATTTGACAATAAAGTTAAGAGATTTAAAAAAAAATATAACAAACAAATTTATAAAAACAGAAGTTAGATAACAACAAGTCTTGCAGCTACTGAGCGCATGGACGGTTGGAATTCTAGACCTCATTAACTAAATTTGTATAAATATATATGTACCCAAAATATGCAAACCATACCTAGTATTTCTGTTTTATTTTGTGTGTGTTAAATGCCAAGTTTATATAATTCTTCATCATCATCATCATTCCTTTTTCGCACTTAATGGTGTATAGGGCACTGCATTGCACCACAAATCGCAGCGTATCTTGATCATTTTTGTTACATTAAGGTAAGGTAATCAGTCTTACGCTTCATGTACCAATAGGGACTATGAAATATTCTAGTGTAAAAACACCCTTTCAAATAATATTTCATATCAACCATGTCGGGAATCGAACCCAAGACCTCTTGCATGGTAGGCAAATGCGATGACCATTACACCACGAGGCCTTCTTTCTTTAGTTTAGTTAGCCATTCTTAGTTTTTTTTAAATATCTGTAAGCAGAAAACTATAAACTTCTTATAAAATTGTTACATAATATATAAATATTTTCAGTAATTCTGTTGTTGTGAAATAGACTATTCAAGTTTCGGCCAATACAGAAATCAAGACCGAAACTTATTTAAATAAGTTAAAAGTTATTTCAAAACGCCCAAAATTAGTATAACCTCACGACTTCATTAAATCATCACCGGCTAAAAGCCGAAACAATCTTAACACTTTGAACACCAGCCGAATACACATAGAATTTACCCTGTGCCCGGCCCATTTTTGTGAAAAATCATGCTTTGTGAAGGGTTTCTTAAAAGTGTCATAATTATGAAAATACTAGGTTAAATCAATGGAAACTTCCATTATTTATTTGAAATAATTAAATAAGTAATTTTTAAATGATAGTTTTGCCAACATTGATCTTTATGGAGAGCCACATTGCGCATTGCAATGTTCGCACATATACAGGGCCTCAATTCTTTTTCTGTGCTTTGTATCCCGGAGCCGTGTAAACACGTGATATAATAACCATGCGTTGTGTCCCGGTCCCGTGTTTTCACGTGGTTTACCAGCAGCAAAAAAGTACTAATTAAAGTCACTGAATGTCAATAAAATGCACTTTTTTAGACAGCTTGTAAACCACGCGAAAACACGGGACCGGGACACAACGCATGGTTATATAATCACGTGTTTACACGGCTAAGGTCACAGGTCACGCGGCCGAGTCACGAGCCATAAGTTGCACCCGAGTACAACCAAACGTGATTACGTTAAAAAATTGTACTGAAAAACAAAATATATGTAAAAAGATGCATACATGAAAACAAACAACAGCTTATTAAAAATGACAGCTGTTTTCAATAAGGAGATATGGATTGCATATGTTAACTTAAATAAAAGTATATTCTGTTATGCATAATAAAGGATGAGGAATGTGGAATCAGGTGGAATCAAGGAGATAGAAGTAGGAACCAGGAAAGAAAAGGAATAAAAATAAATAATATAAAAACAATAAAATGAAGGGCGGTTAGGATTCTAAAGATGTATTGTAATGTTTCAGTCGTTTCTTAAAAGTGGCCACTCTGGCCAGAGAAAATGCATTTTTTATAGGAAGATGTAGCTATTTTTTTTACAAAGTCTTGGAGGTACACTGGGCCTATTTTTTTCAGGAGGCTTTATTTTCCGGGTCACGCGTAAAACTTGGTATGTGTACAGTGTTAAAAATAGAAAATGTTTTGCCTTTATGCAAAGCTTGAAACCTGGTAGCAGCTGACTTGCGCAGAACTGTATCCGCTCTTATTCAAGTGGAAAAGATTAAATATTTCAGTGTCTTAAAAAACGGACGGACGTTACTGAAAGATTATGGGAGTCTTCCACAATTTTTCCGACCGGATTCCTGTTCTAATGAGAAGCTAAAATTTATCTTTAATTCGATCTTTGTATTGATTTGAACACTTCATATATGTATTCAGTTTACATACATACATATGCATAAGGGCGGGCAAATTTCCTTAAGTCTTATTTATTATCTTATTATTATCTTATTTCTTCCTACCTACCCAAACTGTTCAATTTAAGAAAATCAGTGGTATGTGAACATATTGAAGGTATACTATGATATTTTCACTATAACACAAAAAATTGATTTATATATTTTTCCGAAATAAAAATTTACTAAATATCTACACTATGCTATTAAGAGAGGACAGGGTAAAGAGGGAAGGAAAAAGGGAGAAGAAAGAAAAAACTCAAATATTCAGGAAGTGACATTTCGTTCGTGATTTGAATGGAAATAAAGTAGTAAATTATTCCACAATCGTGCAGCTACTACTGTAAAAGAGGAGGTAAAAAAATGCGATGAATGGGTATTAAAAGGTTTCTCTCCTTACTAAAACGAAGAGATAGCCCAGAGATCTACAAAGTAAGATTAAATTTTCCGTCCGAAAAATAGAACTAATTTACAAGTTTTTTTTTATTAAGTTTTCTGAGTGAAAAATAGAATACGTTTATAATTTGACTAATTGTTCGCCCAGCCGGAAAAAATAAAATATGTTTTATACTATTTAATTCGCGTGGTTATTCAGTCAAAATGGAATACGGTTAATCGTCGATTGACTCTTTTACAACACGGAGCCGTTTTGTTGTTTGGTTAACCAATATGCATTCCATTTTGGTAATGGTTTTTTGGAACTAAATTATACAAGTGAATAAACCGTTTTTGGCTCTATACGTGGAATTGCAATTCGGTCATTAGGAATAATGACAATATCCGACATAAGCCCTCCATATACTTCCAAACACACAGCGAAAGAGGCAAGGAAGGCTGTAAAGCTAAATTAGATTAAAATCACGGATTGTGAAATTGAAAATTAATAATGGTTTTCGATTTTTAAACATTTTAAAAAAAAATCGATAGGAACGGATTAAGAATGGTTTTTGGGTGGAACGAGTTCTTTTACTGCAATTTTTAAAAAAGTATTTCGCGTAAAATGAAAATCCGGCTGCGACGTGTCCATTTTTTACGGATCGACCAACCCATCAGGACAAACAAACATTGAGTTGGTTTTAAAACATTTATTTATTACATAAACGGCATAAATTGACTTTAACACAAATATAAAGAAAATAAAACACATTTGTACCTATATGTACGTATAAAAATACATACTAAAATTGGGTAACTATAACAATAGAAACAAGTAATAAGTAAAAACGATAGTAATAAGGAACCAAAAATATTAAGGAAATATATCATATAAAAAAAGAAATCAGACTAGTTTTATATCTATAAAGCCCATTACTGTTAGTATTGTTAACTATTTATTTATTTTTTATTAATTTCAGTCACTCCCGATGTGCTGACAGCCATTTTAATTGGAGTAGCGGTCCTGGTGCTGGTCTTCATAGCGATCTGCATATGCCTGCGCAGACGGCGGATTGCTGCACTGAACAACAAGTTAGGTACGTGATCAAAAGCTATTTTACTGTCATCTTAATTTAATGCTAAATGTGTCCGTCTCGTGGTCTAATGGTCGCTGCGTTTGCCTACCGCGCTTAAGGTCTCGAGTTGAATTTTTGACATGAAATAATATCTATTCAAAATTGTGTTTTTACACTAGAATATATATTTTATTTTCCTTGGACTAAATATGCTTTATAAAATTATTTTTTTGTACAGAATTAGTTTAAGAGTTCTCCTTCCTAGGAAAACATGTTCTAAGAAGGACCATACAGTATTATTTTATATTTTTTAATGTATTTCACCTATCTTTCAAACATTTTTTTTATTTCTTCTACCCTAATTTTCTTCGCCCAGATTAAGATTTCTCTTTTGATATATTGTTAAATCAGTTAACATAATTTTATGTGGAAGCATATTAAGCAATTTTGCAGAAAAATAATCATTGAACCTTTGTCCAAATGTTGTGACAAAAGGACGAATATTGATTTATCGCCCTTGTTATATATTCATGTCCCTGAGTAGAGGGATGACGATATCCATCTCCAAATCTGTCTAGCAGAATTTTTTAAAGCGTATATTAGGCATATCTCAGGCACATCAAAGGCTTTAAAAAAATCGTAGATGGGTAAAAACAGATATACTCTAAGGGTAAAAACTTATCGGTACTGTGAGGATAACTTTTACAATGCTTTTTTATACTTTGTGATGCGTAGCTGCAGTGGACCCCCCTCCTATTATTACATAACTATTTTAAATGAGATTGGCAATGTGCATATAGTATTTTTTTTATTAGTATTACATTTTTTTTAAAGGAATAATCCGCTAAGCCTCTATTTAGAGGCTTGTCAGCAGGTGGGATAGAGAGGATATGGAAGGAGGTAATGAAAAATAAACAACACCCAGACCAATTGAGAAAACAATCTTTCTTGTATTGCTTTCTTGCAACTAGCGGGAATCGAACCCGCGACGCTAGTTTCACAGTTGGCCGTCTAACCAACTACGCCACGGCGCCGTTCATTTACTAATATAACTTATGATGTTTCTTGTAATTGTTACCTTACTCTATGCACTATCGGGTGTGGGCGGGGATGTAATAATTTTTTTTTTGCACTACAACAGGCTAGGAGGCCCAATGACAGTGGTGAATTACATCACAAAACACCCAGGCTTGAGAAAAATCACATTTTTAATTTTTGTGTTCTCACCGGGAATCGAACCCGGAACCTTCCGTGCGTGAGTCAAGCGTCTTGACCACTACACCACGGAGGCCGCCAATGATGATGTTATGCGTTCTTAGTGTGAAATGTTATATGTATTTCGTTGAATGTTAAGAGGATACGCGGGTCAGACAATAAATTTTGATGAATAGGTATTCAAACATTGTTTTTCTGTCACTCTATTGAAAATACCTCCCGTATACTGTGGGAAAAAGACAACAGCACGTCGAACTGATTATGTCTAACTAAAATCGACGATTCGCTGTCCCATTTTTCGCACCCCAAAAGAAAACCAATTTGGTTGTTTTTTTTAGAAAGAGTAACAGAATAACATTTTTGGTGTCGTGTGTTTTGGTGTACAATATTTATCATATTTGTATACCAGCAGATAAAACTGTGGCCTTATTCTAGAACTCATTCATTTCGTAAATTCATTTTTATATGAGAGGGCTAAATACGACTTTGATTGCGTTAGAGTAAGATGAATACCTACATGACGAAAGAACGAACTTACGAAACGAAATAGTGACAGAATGAGTCTTCTGGACGCTTTCGTGCCTTTTCGGATGATTCTAGCTCCCATAATAAACAATTTATAAAAACGTAAAACTATAGACACGCTTATGATAAACATCTAATAGTGTGTAAAAAATATCACTGCTCTAGTTCCATTTATTTAAGAAGAAATTACGGAAATACGTTTGTATTAAGAAAAGTCGGACCGCGTTTCTTTTTAACATTTATTTGGTCATTCCGATGAAAAAGATAGTGAAAAATAAGTGTTTTCTCTTAGTGGCGTCCGTATTCCACTATTATATTTATTTTATTTTTATTTATTCATATTTTTCTCTTACAAACTATAATTAATAATAAAAATAATGTGACCTCACTAGGGTTACCCGTGCCGAGGATACTTAAAAATATACTTTTTTGAAATGTTTTTATATTTGAGAATAAACAAAGAAGACTAACTCAATAAACAAAGATAGTTAACAAAATATTCACAGTTTTAAAAACTAGGTATACATGTGCATTTATATTACAAACACACAATGAAAATAACAAAAACCTAACATAAGCTATACACTTATGGAGCGGTTGATTCAATATTGGTTTGGGCGAATGAGACAATCCATTTTACTTCTACCTAGCTCCACCATCCATTTTTTACAGCCTTTTTAAACATTTTCTCGTTACTAATTGTTTTAATAAATAGTGGAAGTAGGTTATAGATTTTAATTGAATAATACTCAAAATCCCTTTGCCCGAAAATGGTATTAGTTTGTATTTGTTTAAGTTATCTTTGTATTTAGATCAATTACAGACAACTGGACTTATGTATACATATATTACATTACAATTACAATTATATTATCATATGTGTTACAAACAATATTAATAAAAATAAAACACAAAACCTACAGAAACTAGTTTTAAAAAAAATAAAATAAAAAAAGATTGAGTTATAATAAAAAGAAAACAGATTAAAGAAAAAACAAAAAAAACTCCGGGAAAAATGAAGGCATTAGAATTTAAGAAAACAAACACATAGATAGTAAAAATATTTTTGTTCTCACTTAGCGAATTATCGAAAATATCTGTTGTATTTCGCATGTTGTTTGTAAATTATTTATGGAATATGACAAAATACATTACTGTATTTTTTACGACCCTTTCTGGGTTTCACTAGTACATAAAAATAGACTAACCTAATATAAATTACACACCCAAAATGGTCATCAGTTATCAGTATGATAAATGACAGAAAATTATCTTTCCACTGTTAGCTAATATGATATTTTACTGGTTTATTTTTTATGTTATTTTACTTTCGTTTATACATTGGTGCCATTTCTAATAAAAGTTTCCGAACTTCTCAAATGACATAAAACAATATTTGCGTTTTTATGATTCGTTTTCTGATGATTAGTGATCATTTTCTATTGGTCGCAAAAACAATACCAAATAATTGGCATTTCATTTAGCAAGAAGCGAACCCCTGTACCTCTGATCCGAAGTTTACTACACCACATCACAATACTCGATTTGCTTCAACAAAATCTACAACAATGAACAGACGGGTGAAGAAATATGAATGTTCAAACGGTGGCCTCCGCGGAGTAGTGGTTAAGACTCTTGACTCACGCACACGGTTTCGGGTTCGATTCCTGGAAGAACGCGAAAACAAAATGTGATTTTTCTCCTGGGTGTTTTGTGTTGAAATTCTCTGCTGTAATTGGGCTTCCTGGCCTACTGTGGTGAAAAAAATAGGCAGAACAATGAATGTTATACCATGTGTAAAGTGGCCACTAAAATCGACCACCTTTAAATGCCTAGAAATCAATATAATATTTTCTAAAAATACTTTCTGCATCTCTGTTGTAATATGTTAATCTTAATAACTCCACAGGGGGTGCAATCCAGTTCTTTTAAAAATTGGATAATCTCGAAACATTGTTTATTTCAGTTATATTTTTAAATTCTTTAAAATGTTTGTTGTAGGCAAGCGTCATGGACCGGAGCGCCCTTTGGCGTTCCGCCCCCCGCGGCGCCCCACGGCCGTCCGCAGTCCAGGAGGGGGCTCTCACTACCTTAAGAAGTCCCCCAGCCCGACTGGAATGGCTAAGACGCCCCCGGGCACGGTAAGTAAAGTACTCCTCATGCAGAGCAACTATTAAAGGAGTAGTCCCGAAGGTTGGCTTTCGACATAAAGAAACTAATCCGAAACCAAGAGAGGGTTATCACCTGAGCCTTTACAAGTTACAGGACACTGCAAATTGCATTAACACTTTACTATAACGAGTCTTACTGAAACTTCTAGATGTAGATTCTGCAGTGCAAACGATGAAACACCTTTACTGTGTTGCTTTACATCACCAATAGACGCTGCATCTTTGGTAAACCATTGGTTGAACCTGAGGATTTTTGAGCTCTCGCCCCCCTACCCAATAGCTCAATATTTTAAGGACTTAGGTTTCGAAGGAGGAGATTTAGAAATATATATCAAAGCACTCGCCCTCCACTGAGTACCCTAGCTCTTCAAAGACCTAAGCTTGGGGGGTGAGAATTAATTTAAGGGGAC
Organism: Micrasema longulum; assembly: GCF_059751315.1. NCBI lineage: Eukaryota > Metazoa > Arthropoda > Insecta > Trichoptera > Brachycentridae > Micrasema > Micrasema longulum. The sequence goes on from NW_028278812.1 coordinate 62,507, forward strand.
TCGTCACAATAGATCTACACTAATGACAGTGACGTCAGGACCTTATTTGGCACAATGAGATCTCAAGATCTCCTGCATGAAAGGAAAATACACCAATCAGTTTATCATGAAGCAGACCAATCTTCACTTTATTTCCTTTTTACCTGAGAGGAGCCATCGAGTTGAAATCACTTGTTTAGGGCTTTGGTTCTTAGTGTAAATTATATTTTTTATTCCGACACAGGTTTTATTAAAGGACATGATTTTACTTCAGTTGTCAATATCAATTTAATCTAATCAAAATCTATCCTCAAAATCTGTTGGAGCTTCTTCACTGTTGATTTATTTTGTTTGGTTTTCAACAGCAACCATCCGGAGGACTTACCCCAGCAACTCCACCAGCTCCTCAGGAGCCTATGAAGGACTCTTTCCACTCGGAGACAGAGAAGGGCGCTGCAGAAGCCCAGACTCCTCCAACTCCCTTCAAGGAACTTCCTGGAACTACCATCAAAGAGTTGGAAGCTGTTCCCAAACCAGGAGACAATGGAATTATAGAAGCTGAAGATGGCATCATAAAACTTGGACAACTGCACTTCAAACTGAGGTAAAATTGTACATAGTTTTTTTTAATAATTGTAATCACAAAGACTATTTAAATTCAGTTATACTCTACTCAGGAACAGTAGGTAATAAATAGTTCATTCCTTACTGATTATTGAGTGGGAAAATACAATATATAAATTGATAGGTATACATATAAGAATTCCAGATAAAAAACTAAACATGCTTGACTTAGTTTCATCTAATAATAAATAATGAAAAATAAAATTATTTTGAAATCAAGGTTTAAAGTTTGAATTTATAAGTTGGTTGTATGGGAGATAAATAAAATATTGTCCATCTGTTTAATTAACTCTCGAATACTTAACAAGTTAAATATTCTGAATTCTTTATTATCATTAATTTAATGAGATATTAATTTTAGCCCAAATTAAAATGCATATCAATATTATGACTTTTACAGATTTAAGCATGAAAAAAGTTCCCTGATTGTCTCAGTCATCAAATGTGAAGATTTACCAGCAAAGGATCCGAACCTCGGCTCGAGTGATCCTTATGTAAAACTGCAACTGTTACCTGATAAGCAGCATAAAGTCAAAACCAGGTAAAAACTAATTAGATCGAGATGATATGTATCGTACCACCATACTAATGGCTGCATTAATGCATTCTTTTTGTGTTTTACTTTCAGAGTTGTTCGTAAAACAAGGAACCCTGTTTACGATGAAGATTTTACATTCTATGGAATAAACTTTAACCAGCTATCGACAATCACATTGCATTTCATAGTTCTCAGCTTTGACAGGTACAATTTTAGCATACCTACATATTTATTTGTAATAAATAATTTCGCTGGACCATAACCACACATAACTTTTCTAATTTTCTGCAATTTATATTTGCATCTTGTAACGGTTACGCTTACATTTTTTGTTTTTATTTATTTATCTGATAAAGTCTTCCTTAGCCTTGCTCCTTCAACATTTTAATTTTCACTTCCCAGATATATTTGTTTAACCATGCTTTTATGGCATTTTCATTCAATGTATCCAAGCCATGTTATTAGTGAACAATATAAAACATTGTTTTTAACTTTATTTATTATTTTTCGACAGATACTCTCGAGATGACATAATTGGAGAAGTGTTTTGCGCCCTGAACAGTGTAGAAATGTCAAAAACCACATCACAGGCCTTGCCATTGTGTCGAGAAATCCAACCCCGCAGTTTGAAGGTACAACTTTTTTTATAATACAGTACATGTTTTATTCTGTATAAAGAAAATTCTTAAATATTTTTCAGCCTGTTAATTTAAATACACTGAATGTTTATAAACATTGTAGATTCGTTCACAAGGTCGCGGAGAGTTGCTCCTCTCTCTATGTTGGCAACCTGCAGCTAACCGACTCACAGTTGTGCTTCTTAAAGCCAGGAATCTCCCCAAAATGGATGTCACAGGGCTTGCTGATCCGTAAGTTACTAATTTTGATTAAATCTGTGCGAACATGCAACACATAAAAACACACAAACACAAAAACACAGTAATATCAGAATTAAATTAACTACTCATCAGTACTGGATGTAAGGGGTGCTTGCGCTCCGCCACTGGTTCAAAAGTGATAAGAATATACACATTTGTAAATGAATACGAACATATTATTCTTCCTCCCTTGTAAGCAAATGTTTGGGCTTTTAGTGCTAACTGAACCTATAGTGGGTCCGGGTTAGCTACTCACAAGTTTTCCAAAGGACTTTGTAGTAAAATTAAAAATATTTTACCAAGCGCTTAGGTTTTTTCATATTTTTGTCTAGTTGTAGTTTTGGGATTTCAAAGTTGTATTGACAAAATATGAAACAATTCTGTTTAAATATCTATTAATCTAAAGAGTAAGGATTTATACTATATGATTTTGGTGGTTTCTTTTCCAGGTATGTGAAAATGTATTTATTGTACAATGGACAACGAATTGCAAAGAAAAAGACACATGTGAAGAAGAGGACATTGAACCCAGTTTTCAATGAGAGTTTTGTATTCGATATTCCTGCTGGAGGAGAAGGACTGGATTCTGTTTCCCTAGAATTTTTATTGCTTGATTGGGATAGAGTCACCAAAAATGAGGTAACTACTAAATATTATTAAATTAACATTTTCTATTAACTTCATATTCCCCAATCTCCCCATTCATAATTATAATTATCTGCTCCTAATGCTGCATAGGGCATTGCATTGGTGTCAACATCAATCTCAGTGCATTGTTGCAGTATAAAATGACTCCGTTTTATGAATATTGACCATGTCATATCAACATGTTGACTACCATGTGATGAAATGGAATTTTCAAAAAAGTTCTTGTAAATAATGTACCTGTTAGGTTCACTTACTGATTTTACTTATTTGACTTTAAAAACAAATAAAAGGTCTTTTGTAAAATTTGCAAAATAGTCTATTGAACATACAAAAACTAGTGCAGCGCAATGTCTTGTGTTTCGCAATGTAAAATTAAAGTGATGTAGTTATTGTTTTAGAATTTAGTATTGAAAATCCTCTTTTTTCAGGTCATTGGCAGGCTTGAACTCGGGGGAACCAAAGCTATCGGAAGTGCTCTCCATCACTGGAATGAAGTGTGTAATTCCCCTCGGCGCCAAATCGCAGACTGGCACAAACTGCGCGAATAAACATCACAGCTTTTACAGTGTAGAAAATTATATCAATGTCATAGATTTATACTGGTACCATTTTATTGGCTTGTAGTAATAATAATTACTTAACAATTAATTAATATTCCCTGAATTTTATAATTGCTTTTGTGTTTAGAAATAACAGCTAAAATGATTCCTTAAAATACTTGCAAATGGCTTGGATAAAATCTTATAAATTATATGTATTAACCTTTTAATTGAGAGTAAATAATTTTAAAAATGAATGAATTCATGAAAATGATTTTTTTATTGATATTTTGTCAAATTTGAAACAGTCAATACCTACACAAGAACGTTTTATTGTGAATATTATAATATTTAAGTTTGGTCTTTAATGAAATAATGTTTTCCATCTGTGTAAAAAAGAACAGTTTTAGACAAATTTTCACAGGTGCACGGCACTTAATATATTCTAGCTATGCTAATTAATTTGTAAATATCTTAGGACACATTATTGAATGTTTTGCACTTAGTGTACATCATTGAAACCCTGTATTTAGCTACATTAAATTTATTTTTTAATTATTCTCACCTTGTATTTAATAATGCTCTTGAAAAGCATAGACTTTGTACAAATAATGCACCTTAACTTTACTAAAATCAACAGATGGAAGAATAATTGAAGAAATGTTGATGTTAAAACATGGGCAAAATGGTGAATGTTACGGCGTGTAAAGTGGCCACTTAAACCAGCCAATGACTGGTAATAAGCCCTTCAAATGCTCAGACTTCTATATTTCCTTCACTAAAATATACTTCTGTAATTTGTTAAAAATATTGTGTTTCAAAATTTGGCCAAAGTTAGGATAATTTGTGGAAAGAGGTTTATTGTGATTGAAATTAATGGGAAGACAGTTCAAGTACCTAATGGTAGCTATCTTATCTATAAATACATCTATACAGTATTCATATTCAGCTATGAATTTAGTAGAAACATAGATTGATAAAGCTAAGAAAACTTATATTCATAAGTAAAAAAAACTTATTTATTTAACCGTGGTCCTGAAAATTTTGTTTTCATTATGATTCAAAGAATATTGCAATTTCTGTTAAACTTAAATATCAACTACGATTATCTCACTAGTGCTAATTAGCGAAGCAGTGAAGGCATTGGTGTAGTAATTATAAAATGTATGAACAAACTTATATTCTAAGCTGGCCATTCTCTAATTTGTGTTGGTCAGACACCAGAGTATGCAAGCTGTAAAGACATCACATTTTACACTTTACAACAATGTATTCAAGATAAAATAGAAAATACATTCAAAACTGAATGCCATTTGCCTTCGAACCTTCCCAATAATTACTTTAAGGAAGTCTAAAAAAAAATACCAAATCATTACATCAAAATTAATTTAAGATTTTCTTTCCAACCATAAGTTCAATAATTATTGTTTGTTTAAAGATTAATTGAGAATTTTAATGAAAGTTGTTAAATGCTGTGAGTGATTTTATAGCTTTTTGTGTTAGGATAAGATAATTGTTATTTCTCAAGGATGCAGAGAACTTGTGAAGTAACAATTAAACTAGGATAAGAATAATATCCATACTTCGATAACATTCCAGAAATCTTACATGGCCCCGGTTTACAGCTGTATTTTTAAATTCACAATCGAAATTAAAAACCATGATTTTCAAAACACAAATGAAATTATTTCATGTTTAATACTTAACTCATGTAGGTATGTAATTTTGTTTAATTTTAAATCAACATTTTTTATGAATTAAAAAAATACAGCAGTAACCGTTATCTTGTCAATGTGTAAAAATAATATTATGTCTATATTGTATTAAGTCTTTATTATATTTAGGTAGAATAAACTTATGTTTATGAATGTACCCATATGTATTATCCCTGCATCACCAAATGTATCTGATCCAAAATTAGCATTTGTGTTAGTGTTTGAATTGTAACTTCACATTATTCATTTGATTTTTATAAACTGGTATTTATAAAATACCTGTAAGTATTTCGATTACTGTATCACCACACATTCACCAATAATTAGGATTTTATTTGTCCATGTAGGTATACATATATTTTTTTAAAAAGATACTAATACATTGTTTTGTGATATTTTAATGACATTTTATAGAAAAATAAGTTTTAGAAATTAACACAACTCATATTGTATACCTTTCTCTAGCAATATCTCTTTTTTATGCCTATCATTGATCACAATCAGCCATAGTAAACTCATTTTCTTAAGTAAAATACGTTTTATAGTTTGGACTATTTTTTATTTTAAATTGTTTACCAGTGATCAGGTTTCTTTGTGACCAGCATCATATGAGTTTGACTACCTACAAAAAGTTTTATAACTTTCAAAAGAATATTGATTTAAAGTGGTCAAAAATAAAAAAATGCATATTACTTATTTTAATCAAAATGCAGTTCTATCATAAAATATCAGTGAAGAAAGCATCGACTTGATATAACAATAAGCTCACGAATAATAATTAATACCTTCAAGTTTGAAAGCACAAATAATAATTTTAATTAAAATACAAATTAATATTTTGTTTTCATATTGTATTGCTCAAAAATATTTTGGGGCTAATTTAATTCAGTCATTCTACTAAATATAAATATCATCATGATGATGATGATGAAATAAATGTCGGTATTGCAACAGAAAGAATCCGATGTATTTTTTGTTACTAACTAGTGAACTAAAAAAACATTTTTCTCAAATATGAGGCTCAGTGCATTTCACCACCAAGACAACAATATATAACTTCATATTTACTTAAACTAACAGTGTTATGTTTTATAAATATGCGTATTTTGCAGATTGTTGCCGTTTATCATTTTAGCCAGAATACATATTGGCTAGCCAAATGACAAAGCATCTATTGTAAAAGGGCCACTAACGTGTAGCGTGTAGCCATATTACTAACACCTAGCATTTTACAAATGACTAACCACGTTAAGCATCTAAGTAAATAAATATCTTTTGATTAGAGGGTTAGGTTAGGTTGGGTTTCATTGTGCATAATATTCCTGGTCAATTTTTTATAAAATAAAACTTCCACCCTTCCAAGACATTAAGCTCACGGTTTAAACTTGAATATTCTAGAGAAATAGCACTCGCAATATTTGATAATATTTGCCGTACAGTTTTGCTGCATGATGCCATCTTTGACAGTGCCATTTGATATGCAACACCTCAAGTGGAAGAAATAACCAAAAAGTGCAATCTGGCGCAATTTGTATCCAGTAAAAATGTTATGGCGGATCGTTGGGTTAGATGTAATGGATTAAAAAATATACCATTAAATGTGATGTAGTATGCTTGTTCAGCTAAAATGTAATACGGCTAATCTTCGGTTGGCTCTTTTAAAATACGGAGCCATTTTGTGATTTGAGTAGCATATTTGTATTCCGGCTAAAATGACAATTCGGTTGCAAAATATTTATAACACTACCAGCATTCCCTTTCGAATGATTTATTTTGGATATGTTGACAATTGCATTATGATGTATACAAAATTACTAACGCTAAAAATTGAAGCGATTTCACCAAAATAACAATGAATACTCCAATAATGATATTTGAGATACTCAGTGTTTTTTCAATGTGTAAATTTCATGTGAAAAGCTACCTCACTGAAATGTTTATATAAATATATCTATACTTATGAACTTAGTAGTACATACATAATACTATAAGATTTTTTTATTAAGTTTTTTTTTAGTGGAGTTAAGTTAAAATATATTCATGAATGTTATTCTTTTAAATTAATATAATTTAGTTATGTATTTTTAATTGTGTTTATTACCACTTATTGAAATTATAGTAATTAGGTAGGTAGCAAGACATTTATTTCATCAATATTATACAAATATAATTGTGTGTTGACAAAAATTACTTAGTTGAATTGAGGTTATTAAAATATATAATGTACCAGGAACTTTTTGTGGAAAATTATTTAATTGTGCGCTCACCTATCTAGTTTTTCAAAAAGCTTACAAATTGAGTTTTGTTGAATTTGTGTGTTACAACTTGTGTTTGTTATATTGATAATTTTATTTGAAATAAATGGTTCTGTATTTTACTGTTTTTTTAATAATATTTTTTTCTGTACCGATTTTAACAAAAAATCTGGTTTGAATTATGTATTTAAACACAACATTATAAACAGGGTGCTCATTAAACCCTGTCACATCCAAAACCACGATAATCAGTATGAGCAAGAAGACCTAGCACATTAAAATAATTTTTTAGTATGAATAACATTAAAAAATATATTAATATAAAAAAGCAAATGGTTGCTGACCTCTGTATGAGAGGAACGAGTAAGGGGGAGAGGAGAGTCTGATACACCAATAACCACGGGGCCGCGCTCCTCTCTTCTCTCGCTTCTTTTTGCAGAAGTAAGAAACCATTTGTTTTTTTAAATAATTTATAAAAAAGAAAATTTCTTTTTTGTAATTTTTTTTTTTTTATATGCTAATATATCTTCTTGCCCATACTGATCATCGTGGTTTTTGGATGTGAGAGAGTTTAAATAACACCTGTATAATAATTTTTATTCTCTCTTGCCCTTTTACTTTTCTTTTTAGTTTACAATCTGGACCGACATCTACTGATAAAGCCATTATGTGTGTAAAATAATAATATATGTTACCCAAAGCATAGCCCCATTTATCAAATTAATCGGGTAAGAATTGAAGATAGATAAGAATTTAACTATAATTTTGCATTTTAATAATTAGGTATTGTTCAAATAGTTATCAAAGACAATTCGAATTTTCAATATGCTGTAGTAATTTAGAGGTAGGTATTGATTTTTACAGAATATTTCAAATCAACTATCTATGTCGGCCTCTTGGTGAAATAGTCAGTGCATTTGCCTACCATGCAAGAGGTCTCGGGTTCGATTCCCGACATGGTTGATCTGAAATATTATTTAAAAGGGTGTTTTTACACTACAATATTTCATATTCCCTGGACTGTACCTGAAGCGTAAGACTGATCCCCTTACCTTCATGTAACAAAAATGATCAAGATACGCTGCGATTGGTGTACCAATGCAGTGCCCTATGCACCATTAAGTGCAGAAAGAGAATAATGATGATGATCTACGTCATTAGCAATGTGACTCAGGACTGAAGCCAGCAAATACAGAAAACTAAAAGATACTTTATATATCATTCTTACCATAAAATATCTATAAATATATAAAGATTAAAAAAAGGATTTTTTTAACAACAGGCCAGGAGGCCCAATTACAGTGGTAAATTACAATACAGAATTCCCAGGCTTAAGAAAAATCCTATTTAATTTTTGTTTTCCAACCGGGGATCGAACCCGGAATCTACCGTGCGTGAGTCAAGTGTCAACGACCACGGAGGGCGCCAATAAGTAGTATATAGAGATAAAAAATGATTCCATGTCCCAAATAAAGACAATTTTCCAAATAGAAAATCAACGTACTAAAAACCGGAGAGAATTGTTTCAGTTTCAGTGCTGCAGAGCAGCGTTTATTTAATGATTAAAAAATACATATAAGAATTTGTTACTCACTAATACCCGTATGCAGAGACAAACCTTAAGGTTAGGAAAGTACATTCTATTGTCTTCACCTTCGGGTTATTCTCTGCATTTAAAATTAGAATGTACTTTCCTCACCTTAAGTTTCGTCTCTGCATACGGATATAAGTCTAAAGACTTTTCGGTGGGACACATTTTTTTTTTGTGACAGGTTTATATTACATTTATTTTATTTATATTTTACAAATTTATTTATAAACAGGCACTATAAAGTGAATATAATCTAGAAGATATTTCTTCAGTTCTTTTTTTTTTCATTTGAAGATCTTTAATGTTAATGATAGTTTGTGGGAGATCATTTAACAATCTTTTGGAACAACGCAATTTAATGTTCGCTCTACGAAGTAATTTGTAATTCGGGGAACAAACAGGGAGCCCTTAGTTTTTAATCTAGTGTTGCGAGTGTGGAAAACTCTTTTTTTTATATTCCGGATCATCAAAGTTATCTACAATAAATTTGTAGTCAAAAAGTTGTTTTACCGGCAGGACATTACAGAATTTAAAATATACACCTTCGCCCATATGTTTCGCCTCATGGATTATGCTATCCGGTACAATCCCCCTTAGCAGTCTCACCTGAATATCATAAATTTTACCCAGATAAGACTGGAAGGTGAGATCCCAGACACGTACTCTGTAAGATATAATGGATTCAATGAGCGAGGTATATATGTATCTTAACGTTTTAAAAGGTAGTATGCTTTTGATTTCATAAATCTCCTTAAGCCAGTACCTTAATCTGTCCCAGATTCTATCAATATGAACACCGCAGCTAAATTTAGAATCAATAATTAATCCTAAATATTTATGATTATTTACAACATCTATAATAGGACAATTACATTTATCTGATTCTATATTTGAATTTGAATGAAGACAAACATTTATATGAGCTTGTATTTCTATTTCAAATTCACATTTACATAGTGAGGATACATGAACAATGTTGCAATGATGTTCATAACATTGATTTCTTAAAATACCTAGTGTAAAGATCACTTGCATGAACAGTCAAATAATTGTGTGTAACAATAAAAAAGGCCCGGCTAATCAAAACCAGAAATGAACTAAATATATTATGTTAACACATGTGTAGGTAACAAATTAATAAATGTGTCACAATATTAGGAAGTTTTGATTATAAGTCTTTTTTTTTACAATCATTGAAGTAAAGTATCGATATGCAAGATTAAAAAAAAATTTAAAGCTTGAACATTTAGACAACAGATGTCATGACTAATGCAATTTTTAGAAATCATTTTGATGTTCGTGGTGACCTTATGATAATAAAGAAATCTACAATCAATCAAGTGACCGACTCATATAATGGACACATAAATCAAAATCAGCTGTGTTCGTCGCAATGGCCGCTCGATTAAAATAATTAAAGTCGCGAATGTGATTTCTCCCCTTTGGTTGCCGTTTTCCCGAGGTGCATGTCGATCGTTAAAATTATTGCACTATTTTGTGTTGTCCCGAGTGTTCACGGTGTTGCGTCATGGAAGATAAAGTCTATTGAATAATAAACACGAATCCTTTCGGTCCATTGTCATTTTTTTAAGTAAGCAAATCACGCTGTGATATAATTGTACGATACTATTTATTCGTCAACTATACGGTACCTGTGATAGTTATAAAAAATAAATATATTTTTAGTTTGCACAATTGATTGTTTGTCAACAAGCGCGAGTGCGAAGTACAGTAAAGTGGTCAAAAATATATATTATCATCATGAGTAGTGTCAGGACCAGCCTGTTAACATTTGGCAAAACCATTTTAATAGCGAGAAGTTGCAAGACCTCACCAGGTAAATATCATTTTACTTCAAAGTTTGTAATTGTGTAATAATATGCCAACTCATATCGAGCAAAATAATCGGTTTTTCAGAATATAACCTACAATATGTTGGGACATGTCAAATCGTATTTATATTTGTCGTGAACTTGCTTTATGATAATATTTAACTATTTTCATCAAACGAATTACTAGCGGGTAGTATATTATGCTTTTATCTATACATTTATTATCATTTATGCTTATTAAAATATCATCAATTATCGCATTTAACCTTTGATGATCTTTGAGGAGTTATTTTTATGCATTTCATTATATTTCATTTTATTCAATTAAGGTAAAAATGTTATTAATAGTTTGAACAAAATGGTTGCGTCGTTGTTTAATAATATTTTAAATACATTCCTAAATATAAATATATTAAGTATTATAAACAATATAATACTTAATCTGTACCTTTTCAGAGTAAAGAACATGCCTGGATAACATTATGATAATTAATTATAAACTATACATTATGTATTCTAAAGAAATAAGATAAAAAAACATAAGAATAAAATCACTTCAGTAATTTGCGCATAAACAATTATGTGGTTATCGCACTCTAATAACAACTACGAGTAAACCCTATTTCAGTTCGATTTCCTACTAGTTTGACATAGTATTACTTCAGCTGTGTTTCGGACAAAGTTATTTTATTAGTTTTAATGTGTTTTAACTAATTATGTGGGTCTTATACACATACTGGCAAAAATATTGCAGCAAAAGGTGTTTTTGGTTTAAATACTTTATTTTATTTTTTAATTGTATAAATTTATTGCATAAAATAAGCATACCTATTTAATAACAAGGAATCTATATTAAACTCGTGAATATAAAATGAAAACGGAGTTTTCTCTGTTTAGGATAGTCCCCATCTAACATGGCTCAGCCTGTTCTAAGACGGAGATTTTTTATCATTTAAAGCATAAGTAGTTCTATACTAATAAATAATAACAAAAAAAAAAACTAAAACTACTTCATTATAAATGCCTAGCTAATCAAATGTATATAAATATTATACAAGTGCCAAGAATACATGTTACTTAAACATAAATTATATATAATAAAAAAACAAATATAAAGTAATGTAATACATAAGAATATAAATGATATATGTACCAATCATACAAAGTACTACGTTTTTTAATCTAAATATTTTTTTTAAAAATCTCTCTACACTATTTTTATGTGCATTTATTTTTATTTTAAAATTTGTTTTACATTTTAAGTATTTTCTATTTAGCATTAAATCATTAAATATTTTTGGCACAATTACATTATATTGATTTTTACCAAAGGCGGTTGATACAAATGGGACAATACAGCTGATTTGCGTTGCTGAGCAAGTGTTTATATTTTGTTGGGTTCTGTTTACCTCACTTAATTTATCATAAAATTTAAGTAGTAGGCACCTCACAAACAATTGTCTTACATCCAATAGCTTAAACCCAGCGAATAGATCTTCCGTTGGAAACCTCTAGGATTTTTTAAGAATGATCTTCATGATCCATTTTTGTGCTGTTTTCACTGGTTCAAGGATTGAACGAGAGCAACCTCCCCAAGCTTAATTGCAATATGATAGTTTGCTTTGGAAAATAGCAAAGTAAATTTGTCTCATAAGTTGAGCATTCAAGATGTTGTTTTTCAAGACTTTGTTTCTTTATCTTCTTATTGTGCCGCTCCACAGTGGAGGTTGGCTGTCATCATGGCAATTTTTGCTTTGTCCGCAGCCGCTCTATATAAGGGATTCGGAGCTGCAGTGGAACCACTCTCTTAAGTTTTTAAGCCAGGAGATATGTCTTCTTCCCATATGCTTTTTCCTCGCAATATGATACGGACTATTTCGTACTCCTTACCGAAACTTTCTCTTTCTTTTTGAAACCGCTTTTTCTATAGTTGTGGTTTGAAGCCTTTGTCCGATAAACGCAGTCAGTTTGATTACATATACAAAGAACTTCCTGTTATAGGATTGTAACAAATTGTAAATATATCTTAGGTTAAATTTGGAAATTATTATTACCTTTCCTCATCCGCATTTAAAGGTGCATAGGAAACTGATCTGTTATTCTAATCGCAATGTATTGGCTATAATTTCTAATATCCATGAAGGCAAGATGTTCGATCTTACGCAAGTAAACTTAACTCTAGACGTGTTGAGTTAAGAGTTAAATTTTTAGAGACTGCACATAAAGAATGCCTGATCATTAATCTGATCATCAAACAACTTTATAAAGTTTTTTTAAAGACTTGTGATTGTGACATCAAATGGATCTTTTTAAAAAAAGTTATGATTTCAGTATACAAATGGTTTAATTTTTAACTAGTTGTAAATACTTGATTGTGTCTGGAGAATGAGCATCAAGTAGTCGTAGGACGGGGAACGTGTCTCTGATTTTCATCTGGAATCTTCCACACTATAATGAGATCAGGGGTGCAATTATGAATCTTCTCCATCCTCTAGAGACTGGTAAATTTAGAGATTTTTTTTTTTCCATGCGACTAATTTTTGCTTCATTTAATATGTGGCCACACTGATGATTAAATCTCAAAAAATATGAACACTTGAAATCAAACATGATGATTTTAATTTAGAACATTATTGCGACCTTAAACATAACCCAAAATACTTAATTAGGTTGAATTGACAAAACCGTATTAGTTTAATTTCCATTTTTGAAGCAGTTTTATACACCGTTTGATGTTTAATCATCAGTCTGGCCATTATACAAAGCAAAATGTGGTCGCATAAAAAAAAAATCTTCATATTAATCACTCTCTAGGGGGTAGAGAAGATCCAGAATACCACCACAGAACCTGATAACTGCTACTACTACTACCATCACGCCATTTCACCGTAGGGGTAGGCAGAGAGAATGGACCGCCACACATGTCTATCCTGGCATACATTCCTAGCTTCCTCCACATTCATACATCTTGTCATACATGCCCTTCAGTTCTGTCTGCTTTTGACATGACCAGACTTAAGATTTTGGTTTATCTGATCATGCCACGTCTTCCTTGGTCGTCCTCGTCTCACGTTGCCGTTCATTTTCGCCATATATACTTGTTATACGATTCTTTCGTCGTCCATTCGTTCTACGTGACCAAACCATCTCAGAGACCCTTTCTTAATATTATCAATTATACTTGACTCAGATTTACACTCTCGCCTGATTTCATCATTCGTAACCCTGTCATACATTGATTTCCCACACATTCGTCTAAGAGATCGCATTTCAACCGCGTTCACTCGGCTTTCATCCTTCCTCTGCCAGTTCCATGTTTCACTTCCATACATTAGTGTTGGGACTAAAACTCCGTTGTGCACTGCCAGTTTTGCTTCGTTGACATATTTTTATTAGAAATTACTGTGCTTAGTGCTCCGTTCATTTTGTTTCCTGCATTCACTATTCTTTCAACATCTTTTTCTACTCTTCCATCTCTTGAAAACATGCTTCCCAGATACACAAATTCTTCTACTTGCTCGAGACATTCGTTGTTTACATTTATTATGCAGTCAGTAACCTCACTATCCCTTTCAAACACCATCACTTTTGACTTACTTTCGTTCATCGCCAATTCGCTCTCCGGGCATACATCATACATTCTAGAGACTATTTGTTGCAAATCATCCTTGCTGCTTGCTAACAGAACTGCATCATCAGCATTCAACAAGCAGCTTACTGAGAAATTATCCATTTTTGCTCCAATACCCATAATTCTATCTCTTTCATACAGTTGTCCATGTATAGATTAAACAACCATGGTGACATTACACATCCCTGTTTCACGCCTTTTGAGATAACTTGGCAAATAATATAATGCTATTTCTTTGCAGAGCGAAGTTTACAATCATGAACTCCTAACTCATTCTTAACGCGAGTATTATGGAAGGATTGTAACGTTTATAGAACAGAAATTACAATCAACAATATTTTAAATTTGTCCAAATTTTTGTAGACAAGGACTGGATTCAACTCCCTGGGGAGCTGTTTATACTAACATTTTACAACTTCTATATTACAGACTTCTATATTACCTTCTCTTAAATGTTCTTCATCTCTGTTGTAAAATGTTAATATAAACAGCTCCCCAGGGAGTTGAATCCAGTCCTTGTCTACAAAAATTTGGACAAACTCAAAATATTGTTGATAAATTACCTGGTCCATGAAGATGTATAGAAATTGAAAAATAATATTTTCAGGCGTTGCCTAGTATGTAGGTGAAATAATTCAATTAGATGAATCTCACCCGCATAAATAAAGGTTTCAGCTCTTTAACTTCACAAACATCAACAGATGAAAGAATTGAAGGAATATAGATGTTCAAATATAGGCAGAATGGTGAATGTTACACAGTGTGTAAAGTGGCCACTTAAACCAGCCATTGACAGGTCATAAGCCCTGTAGATGCCTAGACTTCTATATTACCTTCTCTTAAATGTTCTTCATCTCTGTTGTAAAATGTTTAGAAATTACAATATTTTAAATGTTGATAAGATAGTGAAAATGTGCAGTTAAACTAATACAGAAGTGATTGCATTATTATTCCTTTAAAAAAATTTAAAGCGTGCTCCAATGTTGTGGGTTCTATGGGTGATTGGATGACAATAAGAAATATTTAGTGTTCATTTCTTAGGCAAAATAACAGAGGAAAACACGTCACGTACACAGAATACATTACAGTGGACACAGTTTTATGATAGAACTTGAAATGTATAGGAAAATATAATATTGTGGGCCAAGTTATTTCTGCGAATAATTAGAGTTCTGACCTTAATTAACAAAATAGCGTGATAAGTATATAATTTCTTGTTAGTTATATAATCTATAAAATTGAACTCAATGCAATTATTATAGTACAAATGATTTTTTGTTATCAAGTATACTTATTTAAAATAAACTATGTAAGGTAAAGCTTCATATTGTCATAAGTCATAAGGTTATTGACATATATGTATACATTTTTACTTAAAGCAATTTATTTTATTGGAGAATCGTTTTTTATTCTTTATTGCAACCTTTTACCAAAATATATCACCCAAAATATAAGTACTGGTTTAATTATTTACTAAGTCACTTACAATTAATATGTATCTTATATTTTATTACTTTTTAACTATATTAAAAAAAAATCCGAATTGGTTACTGCCGTTAATAAATAAATAAAAAATAAAAAAATCTGACATACCCTTACCTGTGTCTCTGAAATAAAAAACTTGAAGAATTGATATTAAAATGCTAAGTTAAAAAAATGCTCGCTTACTCAAATCCTAAAAGTAGATTATTTACTCTGTTTTGAGTTTGATTCAAAATCTTATATATTATTATTCTAAAAATGATTGATTGTGTCTGTCATGTACGGGCCCGTTTCACACATATCGTGCAAATCCACTCTGTCCGGTAAAATTAGGGTGGTTGGATACTTATTTATTATTTTTTAATTTTTTAAATTTATTTAGTTTCTACTCGCGGGGAAAATTTTTGCTAAAATAAATCGAGTGGAGATTAGTCGGCCTCATGGTGTACTGTTTCGTGTCTATTGATACATGCCTGCCTATTGATACATGCAATAATTTTTAAAATATGATTAATAAATCCACCCTATGTTATTTCATGATGCCGTACTATGTTGAACAATCGACAATCACGTCAGGGTCACCAATATAGGAATTTGGTTGTTGACGGTTGGAGCTCCTACCCCAGTTAGAGATTAATAGAGAAGACACGAGGTTACTGTTTAGTGTGTATTTATTACATGGCGAATAAATAGTGAATTGTGTCGCGCGAGTGTTACGGCGATGAGGAATTGAAGATACTGCACTTGAACTACATGCTGGAACTGTGTGACTGCGTTGAACTGGACTGACTGAATTGAACTGCTGAACTGAACTGGGCGTTTACTGCGCCCTGTGGACTTTTTATAGACTGCGTTCCTTTATTGTTCATATCTCGATGGTAAGGATGGTGTTAATGTACTGCAGAACTATGCTCTCGTCATTCTGTGCAATACTGTTAGAGTTGCATAATATGTTGTATTGGATTCTATAGAAAAATATGACTAGCTTCATCGATCATTGCACTGTAGTTTCAGGCGAATTCTTTAGCACGTGTCTCATCGATCGACGGACTATGAACCCCACAAATCTAATGAGGCCAATAAAATTATTTAGGATACTTCCTTCTCTTCGCAATTAAAAAAAAAAGTGACAATATTAGTATACGAACAAACAACCAATTGAAAGCGTAGATAGTAAATTATATTACAAAAATGGCGCTATATAAGTTATCCATACAAATGGTAAAAAAAATCATAACCTAGCATGGAACAGTCGACGATAGCCTTATGGACTGTTATCTGCCACTTATTAATAATTACTGCAATGAAAGTAATGGTAGTTCATCGCTTGATATACAAACATTATAGCAGTTTCAAGTGTTATCTTGTGAATACTGATTGATGGTTGGCAACATTGTTTGACAAATAATAACACACATGTTTAAGTACTTACTTAAGTACCAATCGAAACATTGTATTATGAATGTTTAGATTTAGCTATGTTGCCATTATAAAGGGTCTACCTGCTCATCATAACCTTACTTTGTCCCTTGCAACATTGCTTCACGATTCATTTGTCCATTTTGTTTTTACTACATGCACAGAACAATATAAAATATTTGAACTCTAGTCAAATTTCCCCATAAAATCATACTTAAAACTTTGGAATCCTCAACCATTTTAATCGAAATTAATTTATGACTTAATACCACTTAAACCAGCCAATGACAGATCATAAGCCGTGTAAATGTTTAGATCTTTATATTCCCTTTTCGAAAATGTTTTCCCTCTCTGTTAAATAAATTTAGATAAATTAAACTCATACGAAACTAATTTAAAGATAATTAGAAACTGAAAATCTAGTTACTGCCGTTTTGATTCCTGGATTTGGATGAAGGAATATTGAAACGCGAGTAGGACTTAAATAAAGTACTTTTCTTCATGATTCCGAATCTGTATTTAACAAAATGTCGCCAAAAATGCTACATACCGCACTCTTCGTAAGGACGGCAGAACATGTCTCATGGGAGTAGAAATGTTTACATTATTTTGTGCATAGCTAGAAATGTACTGCTTGATCAGCATCATAAGTATGTATTAGTTTTATTCACCTATAATACTATTCTAAAAATATATAATGTGGCTTTAAATAAGCTGCTTCAAAAAATATTTAGAATTAGTGAGTTGGTTTTGGTAAAGTAATGAAGGGTTATGGGCAGCATGTCCTTGACGATTACCTGTGTTAAAATTATTTATTTATAAATGAACATTATTATAAAGCACCTAAAGTTAAATATTAAACATTTAATGTTATATTTTTTTCATATTACTCACATTCAATTCCATAAATTAAAAAAATGCTTACGTGTTTATTTTTATTACCTTATACTTGTTTTTTATTTTTTACTATTATATCAAATTGCATTGTAGTATTGGCAAATACGTATATCATAGATACATATTTTTATTTCTTATTTTTTCGTGATAATATATGCTTGCTTGCTTATTAATTTAACTTAAAAATGTCTTTCTTGCTTACCGTAACACTTTATTTATTGTTTGCTTTACAGAATTTATTTCATAAGCTTATATCTTTGCATTTTTTGTTTATATGCCTACTGTTTTTTCTTGCATACCTTTGTTATTATTGTTTTTTTTTTTTTTTGGAAAACTTTTTTTTTACTAATTTCACATATTTTTTCTGTATATTCTGTGTTTATTATTTAGTATATTAGCATGTATTTCATTTCTATTTTTTGTAAATGCCTTTTGGTCGTTAATGAACAAAATAAATAAATAAATAATATTACCATTAAATATCAAATAGCAGGTAGTCAAATAAATTTATTAGAATTAATAAAAAATGTTAATGTATTGCATATTTATTTGACTACTTAGTATGTATGTAAACATATCTTAAAATTCTCGAACTCATGAGGGGCGTTTGAGAAGTTCATGGCCTCAAATACCTAATAAGTAAAAGTACTAACACTTTTTTATTAAAATGTTTAAAATATTGTTCGTTGCTGTTGTTAGTTATTTAAAACTTAATTTCGAAAAAATATGTTTCAAATATTATAAATCTAATTTTGCAGTTTATTTTTTCAAACATTAAGTTATTCTTTTTTTCTTTTTTCAATCAATCAACAAAAACAGTTAGTAATATTACATGTTCTCAGCGTATTTATTGTAAAATAATAAGAAGTAAAGTAATAAAAAAATAATTATTAAAACATATCATGGTAGATAATTACTTAGGTCCTCGCAATATAACAGTTTAATTTAATTATATTGATCGCGAAAAATACCCTTTCAATATGAAATGCAGGCTTATTTTGTATGAACTTTCCTAAATGATAATGAAAGAGTGAGAGGTAAAATAATACGATTATGAATAATTCTAACGAGTCGTAATTTAGCAATAGCATATTTAAATAAAATAGTACGTGTATTATTAACACATGGACTTTTCCAATCACAATGACAAATATGCGCTATAATTATTAATCATTATTTTAAAGTTAATAAAACATTAAAAAATGAAACTGAAAACAATATTTCTCAGGACATGTCTTTAAATTTATGTTTAAAATATCGTAGGAGTTGTTATTGATTTACAATTAAAACAATAACAAGAGCTCTTGTGTACCGGAATTTCGGAGAAGTCGATGTTGCTTTAGTCGAGTTGGCCGGAGTCGCAGACGGTGATTTCCTTGGTCGTGGTGCCGGGCTGCGTTCCGTAAGAATCGATCTTCTTCAGCACGTCCATACCTTGCACCACTTCTCCGAACACGACGTGCTTGTTGTCCAACCAGCTGGCCTTGGTGGTGGTGATGAAGAACTGGGATCCGTTGCTGTCGGGACTGGAGCTCGCCATGGCCAGCATGCCCGCAGCCGTGTGGCCGAGGATGAAATTCTCGTCCTCAAATCTGTCCCCGTAGATGGATTTTCCTCCCGTGCCGTTGTTGTTGACGATGTCGCCCCCCTGGCATACGAAGTTCGGGAAAACTCGGTGGAAGAGGGATCCTTTATACCCGAAGCCCCTTTCTCCCGTGCAGAGGGCGCGGAAGTTCTCCGAAGTTTTGGGCACCACGTCCGAGCGCAGTTCGATGATGAGCCGCCCTATCGGCTCACCGTCAGCCGCCATATCGAAATACACCCGCGGCAAACCCGCTTTGGTAGCACATTTGCGAATAAAACTAAGCATAATTTACATTCAAATAACCGAAACGATTGTGGCCGGCGAAATAATTGAAACGCTTACAATTTTTCATACGAATTTGCCCAAAATATGCATGTCATTATTTTCATACAAGATTCAAATAAAGAATAAATCGTGTTTTTAAAATACTTATTTTGGTATCTACCCACAAATAATACTTCAATAAAACACAGTTCTATAGTTCTATATTTTATTACTTTATTTTGTATTTTTTTAAATTTTTGTTGTTAATACACTCATCTTTTTATTTTTATACCAACTATACTTCTTAACACTGTTCCTATATTTATTTATTTATATTGTATTTTAAAAAAAATATGTTGTTTATATACTCATCTTCTTTTTTTTTATACCAACTTTACTTCTAAACACTGTTCTATCTTTTGTTGCTTTATACCGTATTTTTTAATTTTAATGTTGTTTATGTACTCATATTTTATATAACTTTCATGTATGTAAAAGCCTTATGGGCGTGAAAATTTTAATAAAATAAAAAATAAAAAAATAAAATAAATCCGGATTTTGATTGCACAAAATCGTCCAAATTACAGTATCATCATGATTTCCCTATCCGCACACGCAAAAAAGTTTTTTTTAAATCATTTCGGCGAATTGGTTATGTCCAATTAATTTAATCCGTCAGTGAAGAATTCACTTTTCTCAATCCAATGAAATGCATATTATGTACTTCTGGATTGCCTTCTTTCAGCAGAAAGATGCTGTGACTACCAGATCAGAGAGCCCGGCAACGAGCAATTTTTCCGTCCATGTGAGCACCGCCAAGGAGACTTATGTCCTCAGCTGCGGTGTGTGCTGGGCAAGCTGTGTACCACTGACTGGTGCGGATAGGGAATTGATGATGTTAACTTCGATCGGCTACATTCGGTGTTTTAGACATTGGCAATCACCGGGGTCAATGTCATGTATTACGTCTCTAGGCAGTCTATAGTTATGTGGTCAAGACCTTGACGTCGATGCCGTCCGTGATTACTCATCATTGGCCACGTCAAAACATTAGAAAAACTTGACATCTTATAAGTGGCGTATGCCCTGTAAAAAATACATTTCAATTGTTCTTCTATTTATAAGCTATTATTCCTATTTTGAAATAAAGCAATCTCCTTATCTGTCTTCATTGGAGAGACGTAGAACTGAGATGGACATTATATGCATTTTCAAAATACTTAATGCTTTAAGTGATGTCCCATCTCTGTTGCAATCAATTTCTTTTAATGATCCCAACCGTGTCACCAGAAGTCAAAATCTGCTATTTATAAAATCTTCTAAGAGCAACTTTGTTTTTTATGCCCCAATGTTCAGAATGTGTAGATTAGTCAATTCATCACACGACTTGGAATTCTTTGGGATAGATCTTCCGGCTTTTCGTAGATCTCTTCGCGACTAAACAGTGTGGGATGAAGTTGGATTGGCATGGTTTAGCTCTAAGTCTTAGGTCTTTCGTTTTTATGAATAAATTGTATACAATTATTGTTTTGCCCTTGTTTGTCTTTGCTAAATAGTTTTATGTTCTTTTTGTTCAGTTTCTTCATGTAACTGTTGTAATTGGCTTATGCCGTATATATAATAAATAAATAATCTAATAATTAATTGCCTTTTAAAAATAACAACATTTATAATAAATTATGTTTTTAGCAATTTTTTCGCCTTAGGACGTTTTCAAACGAACAAGTTGACTAATGGTCTTATATACATTTATGCTTAAATAATAATTTAACGCATCATGCCTGTCGTGGACATAGATTATACTACAATATTTGAGTTTGTCCAAATGTTTGTAGTCAAAAAACTGGATTTCACCCCCTCGGGAGTCATTAAGATTAACAAATTACAACAGGGATGGAGAATACCTTAGAAAATGGAATATGGAAGTCTAGGCATCTACAGGGCTTATGACCTGTCGTTGGCTGGTTTAAGTGACCACTTAGCTTCCAAGAAGAAGTTTAAAAATTGGAGAATTGTTTTCAGGCGTTCCCTAGTATGTTAAATTATTCAGTCAGATGAATCTCTTCACAACGATAAAGGTTTCAGCTCTTTAACTTCACTAAAATCAACAAATGGAAGAAATATAGATGTTCCAACATAGGCAAAATGGTGAATGTTACATAGTGTGTAAAAACCAGCCAACGACAGGTCATAAGCCTAGACTTCCATATTCCATTTTCTAAGGTATTCTCCATCCCTGTTGTAATTTGTTAATATATTATACTTATGGGAAAAAAAATAGTCAAATGTAAGATAAGGTTAATTATGGAAAAATTATGAATAAAAAAAATATCTTAAAGTATCCTCTTCGCTAGGATATCGTGTTCTGGCGTTAGCTTAAAACTACAAAATTGTGTGAATTTTGGCCAAAAATGTACCTTTATTCATATAAACGCAAATATGTTTGTGCTATTTTTTCTGATAATAATGTCATTTAGAATGATGCAAATCCAGTATCTGATGAACTTGATAATTTTCAATGTGATAACGAGTATGTTAATACGTAGTCATAGCTTATCGCGTTTAACAAACACTCGTACATTTAATACAAACTAGCTCATTACTGTGTTTACTTTATTACTCGGAAAACGCCATTAATTACGTGTGTACATCAAATTAATTATGATTCTTATATATTATGATTTCGTTACAAATTCACTACTAATAGAGCGGATATAAAAAAATTCCACTCTGGTTTACGATAGTTTCATGTTTAAAGTCGGGAGTCGTAAACTTTTGTTTCAGAAAGGGTTTTTTTTTGTTTTAACAAGCTCAAGATTTTTACACGTGCTATTAATTAAAAGATTTCTTTTTTTTTTACCATCCGGTATTGATTATACAGGGTGTTCTTTAAACCCTGTCACATCCGAAACCGCGATGATCAGTATGGGCAAGAAGACATATTGGCATATAATATTACTTCTAGTTACTAATATTTCAAAGTAATGGTAATAATAATTTAATTTGATGTTATTGAATTGATAAAAAATACCGCATTGGAAATTGATTTTTGTAACTGAATTGAATAAAAGTAACGCATAGTTTTTGGTACTGCAATATGGTCAGGAGGAACAATGACAATATCCGACATAAGCCCATCCATATAATTTGCCAAACTCACAGTGAAAGGGGAAATCAAAGTTAAAGAGTTGTAGGGAGTGCTTTCAGTTGTAATTTAGTAGCTCATGAATTCGTCCTATCATCAAAATATATTGCAAACGGTCACCTGTTAATCCTGATCTATTTTATGATTTCACGCATGTTTTGACTAAATATAAAATGTTAATTTTATTATTAACAAATTACAACAGGGATGGAGAATACCTTAAATAAGGGAATATGGAAGTCTAGACATTTACTAGACTTATGACCTGTCATTGGCTGGTTTGAGTGGCCACTTTACACACTGTGCATCATTCACCATTTTGCCCATGTTTGAACATCCATATTTCTTCAATTCTTCCATTTGTTGATTTGAGTCAAGTTAAAGAGCTGAAACCTTTATTGTTGTGAAGAGATTCATCTGACTGAATTATTTCACATACCAAGTAACGCTTGAAAACAATTTTTCAATTTTTAAACTTCTTCTTGGACCAGTTGGTTTCATTACAATATTTGAGTTTGTCCAAATGTTCGTAGACAAAAGACTGGATTTCACCCCCTCGGGAGTCATTAAGATTAACAAATTACAACAGGGATGGAAAATACCGCAAATGCCTAGACTTCCATATTCCCTTATTTAAGGTATTCTCCATCCCTATTGTAATTTGTTGATCTTAATGACTCCCGAGGGGGTGAAATCCAGTCTTTTGTCTACGAACATTTGAACAAACTCAAATATTTTTAATTTTATGTTTTTTCTGTTTTAAAAAAATATGTTTATGGAGGAAACTTGTAATATATGCACGATTTATTAAACGTAGTGAAGTATAATAAATCGTGCATATATAAGGGCATTATATGCGTCAAAAACCCAAAGTATAACTTTTCCATATTTGGCATTTCATGCAATCACTTATAACATGCTTACGCGATAGCTTTATTGAGAATAGAGAAAAAATACGCATACACTTTGAAGAACACAAAATAGAGTTGAGGGCTCTTTTTAACTTTGAAAAACCCGCAACAAAAGACGTATTTGAAAAATTACAAATTTGTTAGTGGAAAACCTATAAATGTAATTATAATTTTAAAAAATCTAAAAAACAGATTGTATTTTTTTTTTAAACCAAAACAGTCATATTAATAAACAATACTTACCGAATAACAATAAATAACCAGACCAATTACGGGTTTCACATAGGAACAAAAATATAAAACACGAAATTTTTTAATTGATTCATCTTTAATTATTTCACAAATACGCTTTACATTATATGCATTTAATATTAGAGTGTACGCATTTTAATCTTATGCTGGTCCTTCTGGAATATGATCGGCACTCTTCTGAGTAACTTCTTTTAAAGGGAAGCAAGTTGAGTAAACTAAAATTTTTCGTTTTTTTAACTGTTTTTTTTTTTCTTCATTTTCTTTCTCTGTCAGAATCGGCAGGGAATAATAAATGCGGTTGAATCCAATTTTCTGTAAATATTTTATATTATAATATATATAGCAAATAATAAGTTGTGAAATAAGAATATAACTATAAACTCGTGTAATTCTAGATACAATCAATATTAATAAAACGTCGAATGCAATGAATGCCAGATATGGCCAAATAAACCTTAAATACATATCAGGACACATCTGGCCATAAAAAGAAAGTACATAATTGTGATGATAAATGTGATTTACTTTCCAAATTATATTCACATGTATCCTGTCTAAATGCGCAATTTTAATTCGAGCGATTAAGTTTTATTTCATTACACACATTTGAATACCGAAATATTTGCATGACGCAACTGTCACCGTTGCTGGCCCTCTTACTGAGTGTTTAGTTGAAACGTTTGCCATGATATGTCACTGATATACACTTATACATATATCATGGCCAAATATGGGGTTGTATGCAGTAAGACTATCTCGAAATAATAAATGAAAATACTGTATACTTCTAGCCAAATATGGCTCTGTATGCGGTAAGGGGTTAATAATTAAAAGGCTGGGCTCGCGGGCCGTAGATTGACGAGCCACGATTTAAATTAATGTTGCATTCAGAAAAGTTTACGTAATTTAAGATGCTTATTTGCAGTCAAATAGTGAATAGATCTACTCGCTTTCTAAATATACAATGCCATAATCGAGTTACCAGTAATAATATCGTCTTTTTAATAAAATAATAATTTATTATCTTTTTTTTATTTTTTTTATACATTATTACGATCCGCCGTCCTGTCCCCTGTTACTTTATTTACGGGTGATGTAAATAATCAATTGAAAACAATTTTCTACGTTTCTTGACAACCTGTCAAAAAAAGAATTCAATCTTTTTTTAAAAAGGACAAAATATACTGCTTAAATTTGAGTCTAAAACGATTTTTAACCTTCGAAAGTTTTGGAGATAGGTACAGTTTTTTAAAATTTATCCCCTAAAAAAGAGAAAAATTAAAAGTTATTTTATCGCTATCGATGCAGAATTTTCTAGCGAATTAAATAAATATAAAAGAAAAAAAAAATTTAAGCACTAACTTAGTGGTTATTTATTATAATAGAATAAATATAAAATAACTTTGTTTTTAACCACTCAATTTTCTTTCATTAAAAATTTAATTCATACTTTTAGCATTTTTATACCAAAGTACACAATTGAAAATTCCTTTCAACTTTTTGAAATACTGAAGGATATGAAAATTTCAAATAATACGAAATTAATCTCACTCGACGTAGTTAACCTTTTCACCAACATTCCAATTTTAGATACAAAAAAAAATCTCCGAATTACTTAACAGTTCAGATTTGGATAAAAAAATATTTCTGATTTATGCAGATTTTGTAGTATTTTTTGTTTGGATCAAAACTTTTTTCAGCATGATAATATAACTTATAGCCAAACATAGGGTTTGCCAATGGGTCAAACTTGTAGTCCACTGTTTGCTGACATATTATGAATGAATTGGAGAGTAAAATATTTTTAAGTAATTCACCACTTCTGAAACGTATCATGTTATGGCAACGGTACGTAGATGATATTTTTTGCCTTTTTACAGGAATGGACCGAGAACTTCAAACATTATTTAATTTTCTAAATTCAATACACAAATCTATAAAATTTACTATAGAAATATAAAAAGATTTAAAAAATTACTTTATTGACTTGTCTTTAACAATAAAATGAATACAATATTTTGATATCTACCGTAAACCAAAATATCAGACCTCAAGTCATCCAGTGCCGCGGTTATGAACGCTATCTTCATTTGTACATATCGAGACGGTACACTTAACTTCTGTACTATCTCTATCTACCTCGGTATGTTCTACCGACTTGTCATCTTGACGTCATATGATCGAATCCAACCAATGAATGACCCCCAAAATTTTGGCCGCATTCCATACTTAATTTAAAATTTTAATAGTTCTCATTTATATTTTAAGTAGGCTTCTGTGATTAAAAGTGCACACTTCAATGCGATTATAAACTTCAATAAATCGTAATTCAAGCAAAAAATGCTCGTTTGAACATGATTTTTGTAAGACTTATGACAGTCAGCAAGACGGTATGCTTAACAATCGTCTGTATTTATCTACTGAGCGATTATATAGCCGGCTCAGGAAGATAATAAAACAGATGGAAAAAAATAATAACATTTTCATAGTGGCAACATTTTTACGCCTAGATGCTATTATATGTTAATAGGGCAGAATGTAGCCACATTATCTGTGCATCTAGGCGTTCGTTTTCAAAACTGACAGTTTTGTTAGAATTTAATTCGACTTCAAAATTGACTTATTTCTCTATCATTAGGCTTTTCAGAAAAAAATTGCCAATCTCAGAACGATTAAAAATTTAAATAAATCGCAACTCAAGGAAAAATTGCTCGGTGGAACAACATTTTTGACACTTTTGATGCATAGATATGCGTACCGAGGGGTACTAGGCCCGTCGATAGATACCGATGTACCTACCTCAAAACTTGAAGCTGGGGGGATCGGTAGTGTACCTTCATAATCGCTCGGGAGAATTTATCTTCAACTATGACGTCATACTGAAGCTATGTCACTCTAGTGCGTAGATATGTGTACCGTGACGTACGCTTCCCTTTGTTACATAACGATGTACCAACCCAAAACTTTAAGGTGGGGGTTCGGTAGTGTATCTTCATAATCGTTAGAGATAATTTATCGTCACTATACCGTCATGTTAAAGGTATGACGTCCTTAGCTTCCCATCATAATCGTGGCCCAGTTGTCCATATACATTCCGCATTTTATTAAATGATACATAGGTTAATTAATGTTCCACTAGCTGATACTAATTTCCAAAAAGAACTTAATTAAACAGATTGCTAATAATAATGGATATAATGAGAACCTTATTGATAAAATGTTAAATCAAAAACAAAAACGCAAACTTATATATAAATTTTGAGATATAGAGGCGGATTATTTTTATAAATGAAAATGTTTCCCAACAATTATCCAATTCTTTACATCGAACATTAAACGTGCATTCTCCACAACTAATTATATGGGAACATTGTTTAAAAAATCACAAATATAATGTCTCTATATATAATAAATCTGGCAAATACCAATTAAATTGTAATGATAGCGATTCAATTTACATTGAAAAAAAATAAAAGATACTTTAATATTAGAGTAAAAGAACATCTAAGGTGCCTAAATAATAATCATTTTTCTGAATTCGCTAACCATCTGAAAGAAAACAATCATAATTTTTCGTGCGTTTTCGAGAAACTTCGCCGTGCAATGCTCTAACTTTTACCGCGCGTAAGAAAACATTTTTAATATTTAATTTCCCATTGCACTGAACTTCCTCATTAGGAAAAACAGAGATTTCCATAGGTTCAACACTCGAAAAAAAGATATGCTAGTTGTGCCTGCTACTCATCATCATCATCAATCCCTTTCCGCACCTAATGATGCATAGGGCACTGTACTGGTACACTAATCGCAGCGTATCTTGATAAAAAAATTGTAACATGAATGTAAGATGATAAGTCTTACGCTTTAGGTACACCAGTCCAGGGACTATGAAATATTCTGGTGTGAAAACACCCTTTTAAATAAATATTTCATATCAACCATGTCGGGAATCGACCCCGAGACATCTCGCATGGTAGGCAAACGCGCTGACCATTGCATCACGAGGCCGATGAGGGGCCCACTACTAGACTGCAAAAAATATATAATTCTTTCAAACTACATACGATTCTACAACAAGGTACATCTTGTAATTCAGGCTTTGCCAACAATTTTTTTAAAGATTTTGTCAAGTACAGGCTGTTTAGAAAGAGGTACTATAGAGTCGAAGAATATTCGCAGGACATGAGAGCTTGGCATTAGATTCGTGTTTATTGATTTTAGTTTGTTGATTTAAATTGTGTTGTTGATTTAAATGTATTTGTTTGTTTGGTTTATTGACTAATTTTTTAATTATATCTGCACCTTAAAGCTGAAATGC
The DNA here is from genome assembly GCF_059751315.1 of Micrasema longulum. Lineage (NCBI taxonomy): Eukaryota > Metazoa > Arthropoda > Insecta > Trichoptera > Brachycentridae > Micrasema > Micrasema longulum. The sequence continues at coordinate 91,010 of NW_028278812.1, forward strand.
TGGAAGTCACATTTGGTAAATTGTTAAGGAGAGCGGTTCGAAGTTGTAAAACTGTTTCAAATGTATCTCTCGAAGTAAAAACACAATTTATTGCGGTTTTTTGGATTTATACGCTTTTGATAATATTATTTAAGAAAAAAACAATTAAAATATGGACTATCAAATACGGGACTTCAATGTTTTTTGCTCTAACCGCCTGGCCCGCGGCCTAATTACTCCTCGGACTTTAGTATAAAAAGTCATGTAGAATATTTAATGAAAAACAATGTATTTATAAAACTTTCTTTAGGCAAAAACATTAAATTACGTGCCATTAATTAAAACATTAATTATTTATGAAAATAACATGTAAATATAAATTTAATGACATGATATTAATAGCAATAAAATATGAATCTAAAGTAAACATTATGTGAAAAAAAACAAAGTACAATAATGAAATTAACGGTAAAAAAAATACATAACGGTCAAGTATGTTTGATTACGAAAATAAGACTTCATCTTGCGCAAAATCCCTCGCTGCGTTTGTTATAAAAAATGTGGAATTTATTTGGTATCCACTGCGTCAATACCTACAAACCGTTGAATTTTGTTGAAAGCATAAGTATTATTACTGCACTACTGGTGTTTTAGAACAAATTATTTCAGTAGTGGTATACCGAAAGACTCCAATGTTTTTAGCATTAATAGAATATGAATATATGAACAAAATGACATTCATAACTCAATTTTGCAAAATATGTGACTTCCAGCCTTTCAGCTTTAAGGTACAGATAGTATATAGTTATAATTTTATTAACGTTTATAAGTGATTCAGTAATCAGAATCCTATGTAAATAATTATATATTACTATACTATGCGTAGGTAATAGATAGAACAGAATACTAAGCAAGTTTTAATATGATAGTGTATCGGTAGGTACTTATCTGCTTTTGCGTTGCTATCTGCTTTTGCGTTGCTCTTACTTATGACGCCATTTATTCGTAGCTGTGAGGTAGGTACTCACGCATTATGATTTTTAACATTATTCGCGATGTTTTTTTTTGTGAAAAACTCCCCTGCATATAAATACCGGCTAAAATAAGACAGTGTTTGTAGGCAGACAATTGGATTCTTTCCAATAACCTCTATTTGGCATTACTCCACTGCTACGTTCTTGCACATGTGCAATGTCATCAACGCTAGGTTCATTATGTATTTACATGTTTCATATTTGTATTATTACTAACCTTGAATGTAGCACTACATCTAATACCGTGACTGCTTATTTTACAACATTCGTGAACTCAGAACTGCAGTTAAAAAGATATAATCATATCTTAAAAAATGATTTTCAATTATAATATCGACGCTGGAAATAAAAACTTGCTAAGCGACATGTAGCAACTGTACAGAAGAGCCAATTTATATATATTTTAATTAATAAAGAATCTCGTACTTTAAATTTTTATTTAAATCATGTAGGAATCACGCCAAAATTATATGTTTGTATGCGATTACTTTATCTGTATATATATATGATTCCTCTGTACCTGTGATGTCACTGAACTCCCCCTAAACGGCTTAACCGATTTACGTGCAGTTTTCAGAGAAATTTAGATATTTGCGCCGTGCGTGTTCGTAGATATTAAAATATTCAATCTAATATGTAAAAAATAAATAAAGAGCATAAATGTTTTATTCATCGATCTACCAGGGTTGCACTCGAGGCGAATGCATTTACAAAAAAATGGAAAGATGTTGTTTTTTTTGTGTATAAAAAAAGTTTGTTTTTGAATGTTTACAAACAATATTTGTGGATCTCAATTAGATTATTTCCTTAAATTCCTTATAATTTCTACTCGTTCATATATTTTTTACTAGGTTTTTGGTAATACTAAAATAATATTAAATTTTATTCATTTTTAAAAATCGTTTATACATAAGTACACCCCTCTATTGGTGAGAAGACCGGAGTTTGAGGTTTGCAAAAGAATGCTATATTTGAAAAAATATTTATTTTATCTCACTCACTCGCAAATGCCTCCCCGATACTGTGCGAGAAAGACAACTACACGTCAGACTGAGTATGTCTGACGAAAATCGACAAAATTGAGGTCTTGTATTCCCGATTTTCGCACCCAGAAACTGAACCGACTTTGCTTTCAAAAATAGATAAAGTATAATGTACGTTCAAAGACGGCTGATAAAACGGGGCGCTTTTAAGGGTTTTTTCTCAGTTCCATAAGAAACAATTTAACAAAATGGGACACATTAATGATAAATATCTAAAGTTTGTAAAAAATCATCGCTCTGGAGCCGTAATACAGGGTGAGTAGAGGAATACGTTTGTATGAAGAAAAGTCAGTCTACGTTTTTTCTTAACCTAAATATTACATTAACATATTACAGCAGAGGTGAAGAACATTTAAGAGAAGGTAATATAGAAGTCTAGGCATCTACAGGGCTTATGACCTGTCAATGGTTGGTTTCAGTGGCCACTTTACACACTGTAACATTCACCATTCTGCCCATATTCGAACATCTATATTCCTTCACTTCTTTCACCTGTTGATGTTTGTGAAGTTAAAGAGCTGAAACCTTTATTTACGCGGGTGAGATTCGTCTACTTGAATTATTTCAACTACATACTATGCAACGCCTAAAAATGATATTTTTTCAATTTCTATACTTCTTCATGGACCAGGTGGATTTATCAACAATATTTTGAGTTTGTCCAAATTTTTGTAGACAAGGACTGGATTCAACTCCCTGGGGAGCTGTTTATATTAAACTCAAACCAGCCATTGATAGGTCATAAGCCCTGTAGATGTCTAGACTTCTATATTACCTTCTCTTAAATTTTCTTCATCTCTGTTGTAATATGTTAATGTAGACAAACTCAAAATATTGTTGCTTAATATTACAGTAAAACTCAAATTATCAGGATTAACGAGTGCCGGACGTTATCCGGATATGTAGAAGTCCGGATAGTTAGATTAATCATTAAATTAAAGCAATGTTTTGAAAGAAAACTTTAAATTTACTCTAAGATCACATTTTTATTGCTTTTGTAGCAATAAAGCGAATTGAAATCACATCAAAAACTTCGTAAAACATGTTCAGCAAAGTTAATTGCTTTGTCTTTTTCATTTTGTATTTGTTATTATAACATCCCCTTTATTTCTTATTTCTTGTTAGCGATCCGGTTAACCGGAGTTCACATAAACGTTTTACTGTACTGTGTTATTATTTTCAATAACCAAATGAATTAACAAACTTGAAATAGTAGGTAATCTGCACAAAAATAAGCATTCATTTGTACCTACGTATAGGTACACATAAGTAATATATAAATTGATATTTGTCTGCGGTTCCGCAAACATCATATCCCTGCTTTAGCTGTTTACAAAAGAAGATTATTACTTATAATTAATAATCTATCAAAAAACTCAAACAGCATTATTAGTAACTTCGCGATATATGTAGATATATTCTACTTTCTACACTATTTTAATACAACATTTGTACAGACGTTTATTAAAAAAATATCACAATGACATTCAATAGGTATTCTTTTTATTATGAATGAAATTTTAATACGCAGCACCATGCCGATTCCTTCTACTAATGCATAATGTCAAAAAGGGCCACAATCTTCAAATAATATCGTGGGCATACAAGAGAAATTGACGAAGTGACGAAATCAATAATGTCCAGGAGAGCCATTTTAGTGTTTTTCTAGAGTTCAATTGCTTCTCAAAGATCAGATTTTTCTAGTAGGTGGTTGGTAATTTTACATTATATGAACGGTACTTTCAACTTTAATGTAAAGTATAAACGTCAAAAAACATTATCACTTTTATATAAATAAAAAAATAAAAAAAACTTACTCAATTTTACCTGTAAAATTTGTGATGAAATTTTGCAGATAATCATTTTTGTTTCGTTCATTGAAGGAGTTAGTATTTTATTTTATAACTATAAATTATGTTTTTGGGTTTTTTTATTTCAATAATCTATTTTTTTATATTTATAAAAGTTAAATAAACAAAAAAATACAAAATAAATTAAAAATAACAAATAATTAAGAAGTGTTACGTATAAATCCAAAGAATAAATTTTATTACTGAACTTTTTATAAAAAAAACCGTATCTGTCAAATACAAAACGTATACTAACTTACTAACTACTGACTTCTAACTCTAACTAACTCTTCACTGGTGACATCTACAAGTAAAATTGACTAACTGTTACTTGGTCAATTCTTTGGATCTTAAATTTACTTATAAAAGTGACTATGCGTGTTGGTCAGTTTTACTTGTCAAACATCTGTGAACTTCTATCAAATGGTCACATATTTGACAAATTATTTTTTTTTTGAAGTGTCGGATCGACTTGGCATTTTTACCAGTCAAGCATTATACGATATTATTAATACGATGCCAAAAAGTCAATAATTTCAATTTCGTCATTTTTGCAAATGGTCACTTTTACTTGTAAAACCACGATATCTAATCTGCAAGCTTACTTAAGAAGGAAAAAACAGCAACATGGTTTTAAGAATTTAAATACAGTATACATATTTGTATGCAGATATAAGCTGATGTAATCTGCTAGTTTCTTCGTTCACTGGGAACGAGCTGGACGCTGGGCGTTGAGCGCCGATATTTATATTTATTTTTAGATGAAAATATAAACTAAACGATGACGGTAATTTATAGTAAATACTACTTGTTTTCCCATAAATGTAACTACTATAAAATATTATCCATAGTCAAATATAAAGGTAAGCTGAGCATAATCGCTTATATGGACGATTCGCCCCCAAACTTTTATCCGCGCTCGATGTTTAATTTACTTCCCGTATTTTAAATAGGCTTCCGTGATAAAAAAGTAGCCACTCCACCTCCAAATGATTTTAAATTAAGATAAATAGCTATTAATACAAAAAATATTCTCTTAAACATGATTTTAGTCACTTCCAGTTTGTAGATATGTGTACCTTGGTGTACGGGGCCCTCGATAGCTATTTACCTGAGAGCAGCCATCAATTCAAAAACACTCGTCCAGAATTCTGATTCTATTTCACACAGAACTGTATTCTTTATCCGCTTGGACGCAGGATTGCGACTATACTTTGTTTACCTTTATAATTGGCCAATGTTCGTTGATTAGTAAAATAAATCAATACATATTTTGACTAAGTTGGGACGTTCATACTTCGTACACTATTTATTGAGACAAAATAATACTTACGGCTTCTTAATATCCCAAGAAATCTGTGTATTTATTTATTCATATTTATTTATACTTTAACATTGTTTATATTCTTTTTTTTATACAGAATAATGTTCCCTCACTGGGGTGTCCCGTGCCGAGGGAAACATACCTTAAATTAATTATTTTACATAGTAATAATAAAAAAACGTAATTAATCTAATTATCATTAAAATAATAAATAATATAAACTAAAATAATCATAAAAAACATAACCAATTTATATAGACCAATAAATCAAATTTCATAAACAGTACACACATTTTACCTATTTGGCTTGATCTACTCATCGATCCGTGTGCAACCCACCTCCACCATCCATTTCTTAATAGCAATTTTATACTGTGAGTACTTACTAATTGTTCTTATGGATAATGGAAGTAGATTGTACACTTATGGTCGATTGTATGGCCGATTTTAAATCAGTATTAATTACTCGTTACTTTATTACGTGTAAACATCGTCCTGTTAACTAGCTCTTGCAATACGCTGCCTACTCGTTAGACAAGATTGAATCCTTGACCTTTTGTTCCGGAAATAAGCGTACTATTCATTGAGCCAACAACCTTAACACTTAAGTGCCCAGGACTGGTATTCTGAACGGAATTGCGCGCGAAGAGAGCGTTCTGTTAGCGTGTATTTAGTACGTATGTAAATACGCGTTTTCTACGCGCGCTTTTGCGTTAAAAACTTAAGAACGGCGATCAGAATATGTTCATGTGACGCACGAGCTTCGAGGGGAAATTGGGGGAAAAGATTTTGGTCCGAGTCGGAAATGTAGATGTTTCTATAATAGAAGACAAGTTGGAAATACAAAAAAAAATCTTTATGTGATCTTAAGGAAAAACGAAAGACCAATCTGTATGGAATGTAGTAAAAAACTTTGTAAGCTTTATAGCGCGAAAAATTGTAAAAAGGATGCATTGTAAATTTTATAAATTTGGTATTTTTTTCTAATATTTCCTACTATTTCAAATTGGCTGGTTTATTTGGTTTTTGAAAATATTTTTTTTTTTTGTTTGTTTTTATGTTACCTTATGGTAAAGAAAAAAGCCTGCCCGTTTTTCCAATATTTTTTGGACAATGTATTCATTTTTTTTTTGAAATTACATATGGAATGTAAAATATATGATTGTTTTAAACAAAATAAACAAATAAGCATTTGCGGGAATCGCTTATTTATTTTGTTTGAATTAATTTGATATTTTGATATACATAGTCTTAACATTAAGAGGTTTCTCTCTTCAATCCGCACCTCATTTCTGAGGATGGCGATTACGCCTGACTCATCTGTGGACAGTCTCCCTCTATCTGAAACGGTCTTGTGCTCTTCATCAGTGATAATTCTGTGTCCAAAGAACTGCAGGATTCTTTTCTCGCACATAAATGTAAGTCTTTCTTCTATGTCCTGTTTCTGGAGCATAGATACTCGTACATTCGTACGTCTGGCCGTCCACGGAATCCGCAGCATTCGCCGCCAATACCGCATTTACATTATGGGGTAGGGTTATGCAAAAAATGAAGTCAATATGATGATTATCTAAAAAGTTATTTAAAAAAAAAATCTACTTGGGAGATCCTTCGGCCCGGAAGGGTTAAAAGTGTTTAACATATTTAATTACTACAATATTTAATAGTCCCTAGACTATAACGTAAAACAGTTACAAAAAAATCTCGAGACGCGTGCCATTTTTGTACCAATGACACCAGCAAGGCTTATTACGGGAGTAAAAAAATATTCTCATATCTCACAACATCTTTGAGATTTGCACTGGTTAAAAAGCCCAGAGAGAATAAAATATAAGATTCGCTGGACAGTATTCAAATCCCTTTATGAAATGGCTCCAAGATACCTATCGGACCTTTGTATTAGGGAAAATACATGTCAAAGAAAATCTACTCTTAGATCAGCATTAGATTCAGGCAGAGAAAATCTTGTCGAAATCCGGCGCTCCCCAAACACTAGATTCGGAGATCATGCTTTTGCCGTTGCCGGCACCTCTGCCTGGAACCAATTGCCTTCAAACTTACGAATCATCAACAGTCCCAGTCAGTTCAGATCCCAACTAAAATCTCACTTCTTTAGATTATCTTACCCTCAATTTTAGTGTACAATCAGAAAATATATTATGTCACTTTAGCTTAGTTAGAATGTAAGTTTATGTATCGATTGTGAAGCGCCCTTAAGGTGATTTTTTACAAAAATGGCGCTGTATAAATCAGCCAAATATTATTATTATTACCAATCCAGTGCCCCGTGCGCCATTGGGTACGAATAAAATAATAATGAGAATGAGGAAACGTAAACATTGAAAAAAAATCCGAACACGCTAACTACGTGTCGGACTTTTAAACACAAATAATATGCAAATTTAAATTATAATGTTATATCGTCTACAGTGTACACTATCATAAAGCCCAAGAATTTGGACTGATTCCTCTGAAGACCTTCGTTAGACTTCTCTGCTTGCCCTCTAAGTTTATATTAATACTTATTGACAAATTTAGTTCATGGGCAATCGATGAACTTGATACGTTTTTGATATCTTCGAGTTGTAGTGTAAACCTAACGATTGGACATACACCCTTGCCATAATGCTGAATTTAATAATAATTTAAATTTTATATTTAGTAGCTATATATTTACATTATATTTATATGTTTACATTAACATTAATTTATCGAGCATAGAGACACAGCTTATAGTTATAAAATCTGGGCCTCGATTATGATGGGAAGATAAAGACGTCATACCTTCACCTTGACGGTATAGTTGAAAATAAATTCCTTATAGCGATTATAAAGATACACTACCGACCCCCCACCTTCAAGTTTTGGGTAGGTACATCGATATGAAACAAGAGGAAGCGTACGTCACGGTACACATATCTACTCTCTAAAATGACAAAGCTTCAGTATGACGTCATAGTTGAAGATAAAAGTCTCCCGACCGACTATAAAGGTACACTACCGATACCCCCCACCATCAAGTTTTGATGTAAGTACATCGGTTTATACCGACGGGTCTAGAACCCCTCGATACGTTTATCTACGCATTAAAAGTGTCAAAAATTTTGTTTCACCGAGCAATTTTTTCTTTAATTATGATTTATTAAAAATTTCAATCGTTTTGAGGTTGGCACTTTTTTTCTTAAAAGCCTATTAAAAATATGAGATAGAAATAAGTAAATTTTGAAATAGAATTAAATTCTGACATAACTGTCACTTTAATATAATGGACGCCCAGATGTGAAAATAATGTCGCTAGGTTCTGTCCTATTAACAAATAAGAGTATCTAGGCGTTAGAAGGTTACCACTCTAAAATAATTTAGTTATTATATTTTTTACATCTGTTTAACTATCCTTCCGAGTGTATGTATCGAGACGTTTAAAGAAGCCGGCTTTGTAGTCGATCGGTAGATACATACAGACGATCATTAAGCGTACCGTCTAGGTGATTTCCAAAAGTCATACAAAATTCATGTTCAAGCGAGCATTTTTTGCTTGAATTAGGATTTATTGGAGTTTGTAATCGCTTTGAAGTAAGCACTTTTTATTACAGAAGCCTATTTAAACTATAAATGAGAACTATTTTAAATGTTAATGACGTAAGGAACGCGGACTAATTGTTTGCGGTCATTCCATTGGCTGGTTTCGATCATATAATGTCGATATGACCAGTAGGTAGAACATACCGAGGTAAGATACAGATAGTACAGAAGTTAAGTTTATCGTCTCGATATATACAGATGAAGATAGCGATCATAATCGAGGCACTGGGCCAGTATTACAATGACTTTTAATTAAGTAAGTTAACTGCGTAATCTTCAATTGTCTAATGTAAAGTTGAATTTTATATATGAAAAATGAATTATTTGTATAAAATATATATTTAGAAATGTTCAGTTACGGATTTCCGATGGTAATATTTCTAATTTTCATACAAACATGATCATTTTCGTACATAAATTCTATTTTACTTTATAGACTATAACTTGCCCACTACATACCGCACGCCGCATCTGAGGACGCAAGTCTCCTTGGTGGTGCCCAGATACACGGAAAAATTGCTCGTTGACGAACGACAGAAGCCGCCTGAAGGAGTTCACTATAATCTGGTAGCATTATCATCGCTGTGTTAAAAGAAGGTAATCCAGAAAGAACCACATGATATGCACATAATATATTACTTTATAGACTATTGAAGATTGCTCTGTTAACCTCCCATTGCAATCGGGGCCCAGGAAAGACCCATGCCTGTGAAGTTGACCGAATATTATTTACAACCTTTTGGGTCAGTTGCACAAAAAAAGTCAAGTTAAAAACAGTTTAAAGTTAATTAATATTTGTGTTTTCTATTTTAAAAACTTAGTGATTCTTTTTCTTAGTTTCGTTTGACCCATCGATGGGAGGAGTGCTCTACCGAAACTGTAGTTGTGTTCTTTTAATTATTTATCGTTATGTAGTGAATGCCGATTCAATAAATAAAATTATGATTATAAGCAACCCAGCGATGAGGACCAGTTAGTAGAATAGCTGTCGCCATATTTTCTTTCTAATCACGCTCGGAATAATGTAATGTAATTCTTTTCATTATTTGGCCAATGTTCGCGTGTACGAAATCGTAATAACCACTGCCATGTTATTATTTGTTAATCTTTTGTATTTTTTGATATATGTGTGTCAAATAATCATTGTGTGTATTTGTTAGGAAACATTTTCGCGATGGTGTGGGATTACGTATAGGTATAATCACGCGTCTCTTTAATATGTTCGCATCGCATTGTTACGAAATAACAAGAAATTTCGTTACAGATTGACGGATTTGTTTTGTGCTATGCTGACCCTTATCGTTTTCGGTAAAGGCAGGTATGAAGGTCATAAAAACGTAAATAAGATGATAAAATGAAATATTACAACCATAATTATCTTCTTTTTTGAAAAAAAGAAAATACGATTCTATAAAACAAGGTTTCAACTAAAATATTTTAATAATTTATTTTTTTTAAGTATTACCGAATGCATAATTTTACGTAGAAATAAAGGAAAATGTCACAAAAATGTATGTGATTTAAAATGCTTGTATTTCTTTTCAAAATCAAAAAACTAAAATTTGGCTTCGGCCACTTTCATGTTCAATTTATTATCTTCAAATTATTATAACAAATTTTACTTCAATACTTAGTCTTTATTGAGATTCCAGATACCTAAGTTCAGTCTAAATTAAAATTAACAGAAAAAATGCATTATATAACTTAATAGACATTATAATAATAAATATGTACATCTCCCTTCCCCCCCTTATCCTCTCTTCACCATCCTTGTCCTAATCCCGCCCAATTTACAATAACTGTTTTTTTTTATGTATTTTCTTTGATTATTTAAAATATATACATGAAAATAAAAATTTTATATGTCTAAACTGAGATGTATTTATTTGATATGTAATATATTTTCTTTACTAACTTTGTACAGTTTGTGAAAATCTGTTAACGGTTCTGAGTTTATGCACTATATCAAAATCTGTTTGTTCACTATAAATATGTATGTAGAACCCAAATAAATAAATTAGTTATGTATACCTTGATAAAAAAAGTTGTGTAGCTTTGAAACCGGTCGGCAGAAAAAATACAAAATAAGTGGTTAAAAACAAAGCTGTTTTATATTTATTTTATCCTAAGAACTAGTTTAATTAATCGTCCTTGGAAATCGCATTATACTTGGGGTAACGGTTTGTGGAAGGGATGCTAGTCCGTGACATTAAGGATCGTCTCAATTTTCAAATTATAATATTATAACAAAAAACTTATATTAAGATAATGACAATGCAACTCTTGTTAATGAGTGTTTCTGTACCTTGGAAGATAAAACACCAAAGTCTATTGTTTGCTATTTTGAAGTTTAAATGCAAAAATTATCGCAATAATATTTAATATTTAATTGACGTAATCTCTCCATAATCTATTTTGGATTCCGCCTCTTTGGGGTTTCCCTGCTATTGCCTTTAGTACTTTCATCTCTGACGTTCTGAGCAGTTATTTGGTTTTTCTATTTAATTTTTCTACTTGGTTTTTCGTATTGTTTATTTTCTCTCTATCTATCCTTGCCTCTATTGTATACACCATGATCGGTCTGGCACACGTTTTTTATAACCGAATTATGTTTCCAATAATCATGTGTTTGTTGTACTATACGACATTTCTTAGGCATTCAGATGTTTACTAACTGAGATGGATATGTTCTCATCATCTCTATGGGTGCATCATCTGCGTGGCATGTGATGTTAATGACCTTATCTCCCTTAGTAGATTCACTACTTTTTTCATTCTTAAAAGCGTTTTTTTATATATTTATTCTGCATGTGTAAGAAAAGTTTTTTTGGCGTATATATTGTTGTGCTATATTTATTTATAGAGGTGTTAAACTTGCTTTGTTTCTTTGTTGTTCTCAATGTGTGTTATTTTTTAAAGGTTAATATTATTTATGTCCCGAATCGAGTTTTTGTAACTTCTGGGAATGTCATACAACGTATTATACTTCTAAAATACTTTGTGTTATATGATTTATAAATAAATTCAAATTTTAAAAAATACGTGAATAATAATTTTAGGATTTGAAGGAGGTTTTCCCAGAGCATGAATTATGTCATACCTAAAACCCGTACGACTTTTGCTCATTTATCGCACCGAGAGTGTTCTATAGGAAGAGCGTATTAAGCTCTCGAGGACAAAAACTATTTTCAAGAAAGTAGTTAAGACTGGATTTTCTTTAGTGGGTGGAATGTGAGTAGGAAACTCCTTGATGATTTTCCGAATGTTTGAGTTTATTGTTTTACCAAATTGATGTGCCATATATATATAGTTAATTTTCGAAAAAAAAAATGTTTCTGATCCTATATTTGTGGTGATATACTTATTTGTCTGTGTCAACTAATTGCTAGTCCCATCTCAACACAGGACTTAGTTCCATGGAGTTGGGACCTATGTCTTAAATAATGTACAATAAACTTATGTATGTAAATAAATACATAAAATTAATAAAATAAACAAAATAAATCAAATTAATGAAATAAATAAAATAAATGAAATAAATAAAATAAATAAATAAAAATGAAATAAATAAAAAATAAAAAAAAAACAAATAAAATGGATAAAATAAATACAATAAATAAATGAATTAATCTACCTACATCAGCTATGTTGCTTCAGTGGTAGTTTTGTTTGTCGGCAGGCAGCGAACCCACCCATAAATCTGTGCGTTGTTTTATTAGCATTAAATGTGAAAGAATTGTGATTTTAAAATTTAATTGGGCATTTTTGCGTTTGTTCAAAGAATTTTTTTTCCAACTGTCGGCGGTAAACAGCGCATACCTGCATCAGCCGAAGCACCCACCTTGACACACTGATACCATTACTTTAAGTTGTAGCCGTAATGATTATGCAATACTTGAGCTGTTAACAGTCATAGTCAGTAGCGGATTTGGCGTGATCTGATTTTTTTTAACACGTAAGAGTGAATTAATCAACTCGCTAATCGACTACATCGAATCTTCATACCTAATATTCCAATAACTTAACGTCATCATACCATTCGCACCGGATGTTGCATAGGGCACTACATTAGAATATGATCATCTGTTACATTAAGGTTAGCTGCCCGATGATCGGTTATCCAGCTTTCATATATCAACTTTCATATATCAACATCACATACAAATAATATAATCACTAGATCCTCAACACAAAGACAACTTAAACAAACACAAACTAATACTACTTACAACGTACAAAGGGATTTTGAGTATTATTCAATAAAAATATATAACCTACTTCCACTATCTGTTTAAACAATTAGTAACGAGAAAATGTTCAAAAGGCTATAAAAATGGAAAGTGGAGCTAGGTAGAAATAAAATGGATTGTCTTATTCGCCCAAACCAATATTGAATCAACTGCTCCACGAATGTATAGCTTATTTTATGTTTTTGTTCTTTCATTGTGCGTTTTGTAATATAAATAATATAGATGTACATAAATTAATTATAAACATAAATACGTAGTGTTTAAAACTGTCTGAACATTTTGTTAATTATCTCATTTTATTAAGTCTTCTTTGTTTATTCTCAAATGTAAAAATATTTTTAAAAAGGTATATTGTTAAGTGTTCTCGGCAGTGGTAACCCCGATGAGGTCACATTATTTTTATTATTAATCATAGTTTACAATGGAAAAAAATATGAATAAATAAATTAAATTAAGACTTTGCTTAATTCAATGCCCACCCTGATGATTAAACGTCAAATGATGTATCAAACTGTTTAAAAAACGGAAAAAAAACTAATACGGTTTGGTCAATTCATAAGTGTTTTGGGTAATGCTTAAGGTAGCAATAATGTTCTAACTGAAAATCATCATGTTTGATTTCACGTGTTTATATTTATTTGACGTTTACTCATCAGTTTGGCCAGATACGAATCAAAGTGTAAACGGATGCAAAAAATGGTAATCCCCAAATTAATTTTCATATTAATTACAATGAAGCGAGAATACATTTTAGGTTAGACTCCTTGGATAATAGACGGCAGATTGCTGACTTAATGTTTTTATTCAAGCTTTTAAATGGCATTACTGACTGCCCCAATTTACTTAGTTGAATTAATTTACATGTACCCTTTAAACGTACCCGCCACACCAAATTATTTTACTGTGCCGACGCAAACACTAATGCAGAAAAAAATTCATTCTTACATAAAATTTGCAACTTGTATAATAACATTATTGGAGCCAATGCGAGTGATATATTTTTTATTTTCTTTTATTTAGGAAACATACAGTACAGTTAAAAAGTTTTAAATTTTGCACAGTTAGACTTAACTCTAATGGACCAGTGAAGTTTCCATATTATAAAGTAATTATATGTTAGGTTATTAATGAAAGTACAAAAAAGAAAAGGAAAAAAAAAAACATAAATGGAAGTTGTTTAAAAATTAAATTTAAAAAAGTTGTTTTAAAGTTTGTAGTTTGTAGTAAGTATTTACAAATGGAAATTACATAAAAAAATAAGAAAATTTGTAAAGGTAATTAAAAGTTAAGAATTAAAGTAAAGAATGAAAATCATGCTCAGATGTAAAAATAAAATAAAATAGTAATTACATTTTTAAAAAAGGAAAAACATAAATGTACACATACATATTTTAAGGGATTCAAAGAAACGATGAGAAGAATCTTTAAGTGAAATATAAGACAATAAATTTAAGTCAATTTAAAAAACATCTTCAAAATTAATGACACATTATAGTAAGAGCAGCAATATATTGATTTTATAAACAAATATAAGTAATTGAAAGTAGTTTAAAAGTATAAAAACATGTCAATGCAGCAGAAAACAAAGAAAGAATAACAGGAACAAGCAATATAAGGAGAATATTTTAAACCAAGAGTAGTTGATAAAATTTCACTAAAGCGATTTTAGCAATAATACAAATTTCAGAAGAGAAATTTGATTAAAAATAATATTATATATTCAACTTGAATAATAATAAATTCGAAGGGGAAACAGCGACAGTATGCAGGCATTGTCGTGGGTGAGTAATGACGGGTAAATACATTTTTTTTTTCAATTTTATTTTAAATTTACTAACGTTAATTTTTTTTATTAATAACAAATTAAAATACAATATTACAACTAAATACAATTTTTTACAAAAATCAAATACATATATTTACATTAACGTTTCCCATTACGTAAAAGAAATAAACAATTCTTGTGTACATAATGGGGAGTGACGTCTTACAATAGATTATTTTATTTTAATCAATAATATTTTTTAAATAACATTTATAAATTATAAAAAAAGATATTAACGATGTTTTCAAACAGTGTTACATAAAAAAGAATTAAAGATGTATTTTTTTTTACTTCTTTCTTAAATATATTGTATTCCTGACTGTACTTTTTATTATCTTTGTTCATTTCATTATTATTCATTCATTAAAGAAAAATATTCCTCTGTAAGTAAATGATGCTGTGCAGTAGTTGTTTTTAATCAAGGAATTAAGTTATTACCACCTGTTCTAGGTCGCGTACTTATGTTTTGAGACCTAGAAATACTACTATTTATTTTATCTTTATATATTTGAAGCAAACAATTATTTTTATACAGCAATTTTATATCTAAAACCTTAAATTTTTTAAATAATTGAACAGTGGGAAAAGTAGACGGTTTTTTCAAAATAACTTTTATAATTAATTTTTGTATTTTTTCAACTGGTAAAATATTTATTTTAAAAGCACCACATCCGATTATTAATAATATTTTTTGTTTTCCAATTTCTATTCTTGTATGATATAACTTTACTTATGACACATTACGTATATTGTTCATTATAAGTTTGAAATAATTTTTAGTCTAATATTAAGTATATATTATATTATAACCGTATTATTGTGTATATGACTGTAGATTTCAATAAATAAAGATATTAAAAAACACTCTAGGCGGTAGAGAAGATTCAGAATAGCTCCTCCGGAATCGAACCCGGGACCTCGAGCATGGTAGGCGAATAAGCCAACCACTACACTTCGATGCCGACTAATTCTTACTCGATTTGCTTTTCAAGATTTTTACCTGAGATTAGCCATCGAGTCAAAAACACTCTGTTTTATTTCACACACAGTTTAACCACCCTTAATTCCTTCCGTCTCCTTCCAATTTTTACCTGGTCCCACATTCCTCGTCATTACGTAAGTATAAGTATTCTTAAAATAAAATAAATCAAACAACTTTGTTTTTAACCACTATTTTTTATTTATTCATATTTTTTAACCGACCGGTTTCAAAGCAAACCAGCTTCTTCGTCAAGGTTTACGTAAACCTATTTATTTACCCCATTATTTTTAAGTTTATATGTGCAAGCTTTATCTGCTAACTAAAAAACAGCTGTAATTTGAATTTTATTCGTGTATTTTTGATTTATTTATGTAAATATTTTGAACATATTTTTGAGCGCAAATTTTGACCAATAGGAAAATATCACGTTTTGTTTTACAATTTTTAGTTAATAAGGGTGTATCTATCCTATACTGTCGAGTTTTAAAAAAATACTACTTATTAGTAGCATAAAAAATATTTTTAAATTAGTGATTTTAAGTTCCCACAAAAACGGTCCATTGCGTTGGCCACGCCCCTAATACGTCACGATTCGTGTAAATTTTGAACGTTGTGACCGCTTAAATTTAAATAGAACGTCGTCATGAATCTTGGCTTCATAATTATCAAGGCAAAATAGGTCGCGTTTCTGTAGGGACATATTTTTATATATATATATATATATTAAAGTTATGTGTGACAACGTTTCTCCACAATATCCATATTGATTTTGAAAATACAAATAATTTTACTAAATCCGTTTCATATAATTTTTCGGTTTTTCCATATTCTTATTTTCCATATTTTTATTTGAAAGGGTGTTTTCACATTAGAATGTTTCATAGTCCCTGGACTGGTACCTGAAGCGTAAGACTGATCATCTTACCTTCATGTGACAAAAATGATCAAGATACGCTGCGATTTGTTTTCCAATGCAGTTGCTTATGCTCCCTTGGGTGCGGAAAGGGAACGATGATAATGATTTTTACAAGTCTGCGCGGAATGTCTTTCGCGCGATCCATTATTTTTTAAAATTGGCCAACAAACTAATCCTTCACTGAACTTTTTAGAAACAGCGAATGTATGATATTTATGTATTTCGACGGCTTACCCTTTTGACAAAGTAAAACACAATATTAAAAAAACAATTATAATAAAACAAAACACCTGAACACAGTATAAAAAAATATAGAAACATGAAATGAAAACAGCAGAAAATAAGGAAATAATAAAGAAAAATTAAATAAGAAATTATAACATAGGTATGCAGCAAATTAACAACAAATGAAGGGTTTAAATAAAAAAGTATTGAAGTAATATATGAATATCTCAAATCTACAGGCTGTTCTTTAAACCCTGTCATATCTGAAACCATGATGATCAGTATGGGCAAGGAGACATATTAGCATATTTAAAAAAACATTTAGAATTAAGAATTTTTTTTAAAATAAAATATTTAAAAAAACTAATTCTCCCCCTCCCTCTCCTCGCTTCTCCCCTGTAGAAGTAAGCAACCATTTGCTTTTTTAAATATTTTATTTTTTAAAATTTTATTCGTTCTAAAAAAATATTTTCATGTGCCAACATGTCTTCTTGCTCACACTGATCATCGTGGTTTCGGATGTGACAGGGTTTAATGAACACCTGTATAAAATATTATATAAGTATGCACATTGTACATGTATATATTTCAAAACATTAGTACAAAAATAAAGTATTTATTTATCAATCTTCCGATTTTTCCAAAGAGCACGGACCCCTGTCTGTTAGGTATTCAAGGAAAAAAATACCCAAAACTATTTTTTTTGCAAAAATCTAAATTACACCAGCTTTCGTCCCGTTTAAGTAGTAAGGGTTAAACTGTCGCGGGGCTTTTTTTACACCATAGTAAAAATCCTCCCGGCACGATAAAATAACATAGAGTAGATTGATTTTTATCATATTATATTTATTTATTTTTTAATATTTTATTGATTTAATGGCAGGAAATCGCACTAACCCCAGTACCCACACCACGAGGCCGACTAATCTCCAATCGGTTTCATTATGCAAAATTTTCACCTGCGAATAGAAACATAATAAATAAAACAAATAAAGAAAATAAGACGTATCCACACCCTAATTTTATCGTGCCGTGTGGATCTATAAATCTACAATCACCGCGCATCGGGTGCTTAAAAATTAGTTCCATTTAATATAAAACAAAAAATATGGACGTACATAATAGTATAATATAAATAAAAAAAATACGGAAATGTAAGGATTTATAATCGCGCGACCTTGTAACGCACGATTTTCGCAATATCGCCTTGATTTTCATTGATTCTCTTTCCTAATGAAAAATAAACTTTTTATGTTTTCGATACAAATCGTTAGATTATGCAAATCCGTCCAATCATTTATCATAATTAACATTTTGTTAGTGCTTTTAAGTTAACATAGCTGGTTTAAATATTTTTTAAGAGATTATATAATTCAAAGAAAAAACAACGTTCTAAAAAAATACAATCTTTCAACAATGTTTTGAGTATGTCCAAATGTTTGTAGACAGGCTGAGTTTTATTCCCTGGGGAGTTATTAAGATCGAAATTAATTGCAACGGAGAGGGAAAACACTTGAGAAGGGAATATGGAAGTCTAGGCATTTACAGGGCTTATGATCTGTCATTGGCTGGTTTATTTATTTGTACATATTATAATATTACATATTTTTTTTTGTACACTTTTCCCAGCCCCGTTACAAACTAGGCAATTACACTTAAATACATAATAATTATTTACAAATTAAAAGAATGAACAGACAAATAAAATATAAACTTACTAGTATATATTTATATATATACATACATACACACACATATATATATATATATAGAAATTATAACATTGGTATGCAGCAAATTAACAACAAATAAAGGGTTTAAATAAAAAAGTATTGAAGTAATATATGAATATCTCAAATCTACAGGGTGTTCTTTAAACCCTGTCACATCTGAAACCATGTTGATCAGTATGAGCAAGGAGACACATTAGCATATTAAATAAAATATTTAGAATTAATACATTTAAAAAAAAATATATTTAAAAAAACAAATAGTTGCTTACTTCTGCAGGGGAGAAGTAAGGGGAGCGCGGCGCAGTATCAGATTCTCCCCTCCCCCTCCTTGTTTCTCCCCTGCAGAGATAAGCAACGATTTGCTTTTTTAAAATATTTTATTCGTTCCAAAAAATTATTTTAATGTGCCAATATGTCTTCTTGCTCATATACTGATCATTGTGGTTTCGGATGTGACAGGGTTTAATGAACACCCAGTATATATATAAATTTATGTATGTATTTACAACTCGTTGCAAATTGTCAGAAAAATAAAGATATTTTGTTAAATAATTGTATAAAACCACATAACCACTTTTCTATGTCTATCGGTTTCGATACGTACCCGTCTCTTCGTCAGGACGTTAATTAAACTAACATGCTAATTCACCATAGTAGTAATTGCATTTAATAGCTAACATAACGTGCCCAGTTACGTTTGTGCATATAAATTTAGTTGAGGGGAGCCTCCCTTTTCTTTACTATTTCTCCAACAAGATAAAACGTTTTTAATAAAAATCTAATTAGTGCACGTTAATTTTAGCCACTAACAGCATGTGTCATATCAGCACGTTGGCTTTATGTTTTTGTGCGACTACTACTATGGTGAGGGTGTACAGTGGGATTTCCATGTTAGTACAATTTGTGTCCTGACGAAGAGACGGATACGTCTCAAAACCGGCTGACATAAAAAATTCGGTATGTGGTTATGTAAAATAATTACTAACATATAATAAAATGTTTGACCACAAAATCCATATTTTTTTGTATTAATAGTAGTTTTAATTTTTTATAATATAATAAAATATAAAATATGGTATACTATGCAATGTTTTTCAAATAATATTTTTATTAATGTAGTTTAAGTATGAAACAATCGAAGCAATATATAAGAACCTGCTGACGAATTGTATGCTTACAATTAAGCAGGTTACAATTTTAAGATTATTGAGTAAATATTTTTTAAAAATAAAAAAGAAAATAATAAAATTAAAAACAAACGAAAACTTCCTCTGGAAACAGTGCTGTAACATTAAACAAAAATCAAATGTTTTGAAACAGATATTTCAGAAAGAAAAAAATGTATATGTATATACTGTTAAATAATCTGTTTTAAATAATAATCATATAATTTAGGCCTTTTGTAGCAAAATACGTCTTTTTTTATTTAAAAAATATTTATAAAAAAAAACAAAAATCTATCACTTTATTCTAAATAAATGATTTTTTTCAGCATGTGTGATGAGAGCGTGCCAGGCGTGGGGAGTGGAGACGCGACGGGGAGCGGCGTGTCTCGCTGTCGCTGACACCGCCATGGCTAGGAAAGGGACTTCCGAGGGACCCCCGGCGCCCCCTCCACCGCCTGACGATGTGTCTTCCTCCTCCGACAGCGGTATTGAACCATTTAATTTCACTTGTTGGGTACCTGCCCCGGGTTAATTTATTAACACAAAATACAAATAGTAGGGATATTTCCTTGGACTTTACATGTCAAGCACTTATTAATTATTTTTTTTGTGTTGCAAGTATGTGGAAGCAAATTACGGAAATACACTACAACACCTAGACCAATTGAGAGAAAAATATTTCTTGAATTCTGGCGACACCAGTTTCACGGTGGTCCGTATAACCAACTGCGCCACAGTACCTCTCTATTTTATTTAATTTTTTTGCCATTGTGTGTATTATTATTTATTTTCCAATAAACACTTTATTTTGACACTGAAACTGAAATTGAAACTTAATATGTATTTTCCTAAAACAGGAATAAGCAACATTGTGCATTTATGAATAACTATATTACGAGGTATATCAGTGAAGTATGTTCCATTTGTATTTCTTGCCACCGCAGCGCTGCGTGGTACTCACTCTGATCTATTGAGGAATTGCTGCCATTATGAGTTAGCACTATTGTGTTCGCTTCGTGGTGCTTATTTAAAATACCAAATAAAATTGAAATCCCGAAGTTTGTGAAAAAAGGTCTGTAATTCTTTCTTTGGTGCGAAGAACATTAAACCAGTCCACATTCTCAACAGATCTCAGAGGCGCTATGAAAAGTGCATTTAAAATGGTGGGAGTTATTTACTAGAGAAGGCAATGGGAAACCACTCTGTCATCTTTTCCCAGGAATCACTATGGTGAATACATCCAATAAGAAGAAGGGAGTTATTTAGAAACGGTCTAAAGATTTTTGCAATATTTTTTTTTCTTTAAATATTTACTAGTTTTCTTTGTACCTGGAAAATAGAACTGCTTTCTGGATTTACCTCGTATATATTTATGGTTAACTTTGATAAATTAAACACTATGTTATGATACCGCTTGAATTTATTTTTGAGCTATAGTTTCGGAAAGCACAAATCTTTTCGTTTACAAATACAGTTCTGTTACATAATTATTCTGAAAATCTATAAATAAACCCTGCTTGCACTTGCATATAACATAGAAATTGGTTTAGTCTCCCACCAGTCTGTCGGTGTAGGCAACTACGAAACCCGGTCACTGGTAAAATTTATAAATAAAAGTGGAATAAAACTATATACATACTTTTATTATTATAATTACTACTAATACATTTTAAAAACTTAGGTAAACAGCAGGGCAAGTAATAGGTAACCTTTTTAGCTCAACATGTCAAAATTCTGAAAAAACCTGTCTTGATCCCCGGGTGCCATGTCACATCTACGAATATTGATAATATTTGCAACCCTCATAAATGAAAGAGTTTTGTTTTTGAACATTTTATTATTTATTTATTATTATTGCAAAGCAAAAACAAATCATTATTTATGTTAGTGAATTTTTTTGTTGCTGAATTGCATTAGCTAAATATTCATTGAAGGTTGATATTCGGTAGATATTAAACACAAGCAAGTGTCACAAATTTTCTCAAACTTATTCGACGCCAAGAAAAGGGTCTCACAAAAGTACGTTAAGGTAAATATTATGAGAAAAGCCATTGCTAGATTTTTCAGTGCCAAAAGTGTTCGGTATTCGGTAACGGCACTCTTCTTTGTTCTCCTAACTTCAAATCGGTGAACTCTTGAGCCATGATGCTGTCTCGAAATTGCACAAGTTGCAACTCCAAATCATCACATTGCATCCATTCGATACCATTTAAATTCAAAGTACTGTAGACAACTACACCCAGATATTTAAATTGTTTGTGCTAGGCATCTAAATTAATTGAATCTTATACCTAACTGATCATGTAACGTGTTCACAATGTACTGGCACTTTATACTCGTGGGCTCCATTTCGTGTCACGCAAAATGTCTTGGTGCGTCACTCCTGACACACGTATTTTAGGTTACCCATTATTTGCGTAGAATGTCTTTTACAAAAAATTGATTTCCAGGGTCTTCAGCTGCGAGCGGTGGAAACAATACGACGGGCTGTGGGAGCGGTGATGGGGGTGGTAAAAAATCCAACACCTTGTCGTGTCCCAACTGCGGCGACCCGTGTACACACGTGGAGACCTTCGTCAGTTCCACCCGCTTCGTCAAGTGCGACAAGTGTAACCACTTCTTTGTGGTGCTGAGTGAAGTTGACAGCAAGAAGAGCATTAAGGAGAATAACACGGAACCTAAAAATGGTTTCTTCAGGTTTGTGAAAAATCTATATATTACGTAGACTACGTAAACAATCACATGATAAAAAAAAACAAACATAACTATCTCGAGAAAGCTGATCGAAGACTTATAAATGTATCGGATAAGCTTATCTGAGGATTACCTGTTCATTCACATTCTCAAAGCACCCTGAATCGGGTTGTGCTCCCGTGGCTAGTGTTGAGGCCTCACGGGACAGAGGTCCTAAGTTCGAACCTTGCTCTATCCCAACTTGATTTCCATTTTCTAATAGTGGGTTATTTTCAACTCGTTGAAAATGGTTACCAAAATTGAAATATTTAGGTAAATTATAAGAATTCTAATATTTCTTTTATTGAAAAATAACAAAATATTTCCATCTATAACACCTTCACAAACTAATTTTTGAAGTTATAAGTTCGAATCTCGCTCGCAACACATGTTTGCCATTTTCTAACATGGCTAAAAGAAAATAACTTCCAAACAGAAATATTGGGGTAAATCATAGAACCGGACTTATTTTAGTAAAATAATGTATGAGAAATAAACTAAAGAAATAAATTTTAATATTTTTTTTAATGATTTTTTTATTATTCTTTGTTGATTTAAGAGTGTTATGTCTTTAGTTACTGGCCTGGAAAGATAATATTTTTAACAAACGATACTTTACTAGTTGCTATACATGTACAGTTTTATAATTAAGCGCATTTTGCCTTAAAGCAATTTCTTCCTTTCAACCCATACTGTTCGATTTAAGAAAATAAGTAGTTTATGAAAAGATTGTATGTATGCATATTAGAATATTTTAACTATAAAAGAAAACAAATATTTTTTTGTTTTTTTTAGACACAGAAATTAATTTAATAACTACACCATACTATTAGAGAGAGGAGGTAAACGTGGGAAGGAAACAACGGGGAAAAAGAAAAAACTCAAATATTTAGATATTGACATTTCAATCGTGATTTAAATGTGAACCATTAGTGGGTAGATTATTCCACAATTATACTGCTACTACTGTGAAAAAGGAGGCAAAAAATTAGAGTTGTATTAAAAGGGTTTTCTCGTTACTAGAACAAATAGACAGCCTGTGATAAAGGTCGAAAGAGCTGATTATTCAAAGTGGGATTATTCAAAACATTGTGAAGAAGTTTTACAATGTGAATGTTTCTTCTATACCAGTATATGTAATTGCGTTCGGTATTAAGTTATGTGGTCAAATTTGCAAAGATTAAAAATACAACATATACAAACATTCTGCAATCGTTCCAAATGCATAATCAAGTCGTGAAAAAGTAAGCCCTGGACTAGTGTTTGCTTAACACGAGGAAGATATTTGTAAAGCTACAGATAAAATTTATGTGAATTGAACATTGAAATTATTATATTATTTTATATTATTGTCAACAGAAAACCTCCTCCACCCCCGAAGAAGATATTTGAGTACTTGAACAAGCATGTGGTTGGTCAGGAGCATGCCAAGAAGGTTTTGTCTGTGGCCGTTTACAATCACTACAAGAGGATATATAACAACATCCCCCCACCAGTGGTACCCACACAGGCACAACAAGCCGAGCAACAGTCCTTCACTCACAGAGGTCGGTTTAATAAAGCCCTGTAAATGCCTAGACTTCCATGTTCCCTTCTGATGTTCTCTATCTCTGTTGTAATACATTAATATAAAATATACATTTATTTTATTTCCACACCAAGTATGTGTGAGATATACAACCAGAACCACTGTGTGACAGACTTATCTCTACTCGATTTTATTTTGCTGGATTTTTATCTGAGAGTAGCTATTGAATCAAAAATACTTGTCTAGCAGACTGGTTATATTTTACACAAATATTCTTCATTCGCCTGGGAAATAATTATAATTACCAATAAATTAAATACTACTGTTAGGTTAAAATTAGGACTGGTCGCGCCACTAGCCAGAAGCTGATGAACGCTCAAATTACTGGTTCAGGGATTTGTGTTATCTTTATACTCTTTGCCACTGAACCCTAATACAAATTATTTTAATTACCTAACTTGTACTGGGGTTCTGGCACCTTATTGTTCACACTTCTCTCACAGCAGGCAGGATCAGATTCTGTAGTCAGGGAGGATGGAAAGAGAACGGACGCAGCAGCCTCCTATAACAAGTGATTTGAGGGTGGAGCGGTAAACCTGGGTTGGATACGTTCTGCGAATGCCTCAGGAGAGCCTTAACCCAAGTTGGCTCTTCTTTACACCTACGGGCTCTTGCCTTCCTCAAAGACTGTCTATTATGATTTTTTAGCTTTATTCTGCGAAACTACGGACACCAGATTGACGGGAGGAGGCGAGAGTGCTAGCTAGTGACAGGGTCTCCTGGAGGCGTCTGGTGATATCCATGTGCTGCACTTAGGAGCGGATGGGAAAAAACATGAATGATGTAGTACCTAATTTTAAAAAAAAAAAATCTCTTTGGTAATACAGCTAAAATTTAATTTCTTTTTCAGACCTTCTTCATATAACTGGGGTGGGTCACGCCAGTGTAGGGGGAGGCCCCACCCTAGGGTCTGGACCCCCTCCGCCGCCCCCGCCCCCTCCCCACCACCCTCCTGGGGGCTCGGACATACTAGACCGGGCCAGCCACGACCTGCGTTTGGAGAAGAGTAACATACTCCTGCTGGGACCGACTGGATGTGGTGCGTTATTCATTTATTTAACCAATTAGCGTTTTCAACTTACTAGGACGCACATTCTCTTGTTATATTAGGATTTCTAAGTATGCTAACGAGACACAGTTTTGTCGAGTATGTAGTGTCTCTCATTTTCTCTGAGCAGGTTTTCGAATTATGTTTCTCATCAGTGTAGCCGAAATGGCTGTGAATATAATCTATATCTTACGGAAGGACACTGGTCTTTCTATCATCAATGGGCTAATTAAGAGAGAATATCTGTGTCTCATATAAAACATCTATGCTATTTGGTGATACTGACGTCTGTCATTTAAATTTTGAGAATACGTGTTACGTTTTCTT
This sequence comes from Micrasema longulum, assembly GCF_059751315.1. Lineage (NCBI taxonomy): Eukaryota > Metazoa > Arthropoda > Insecta > Trichoptera > Brachycentridae > Micrasema > Micrasema longulum. The sequence goes on from NW_028278812.1 coordinate 116,615, forward strand.
CCTCCAATTAAAAAAAAAATGTATTTCCCGAGCAGACAGCATACGGAAAAATCTTTTTATAGTTATTCTATTGTTCCCTAATTATTTTATTTAACTGCTATTTTTTATTTATAGGGAAGACTCTTCTAGCCCAGACGATAGCCCAATGTTTGGATGTGCCCTTCGCCATATGTGATTGTACAACACTGACCCAAGCTGGCTATGTAGGAGAAGATATTGAATCTGTCATAGCCAAACTATTACAAGACGCCAACTACAAGTGACTAGATCTTTTTATTTTTAATAAATTAAATCATTTTAAACTCCGGGTCGGACCCAGTTTGTAGAGTGTGTAGAGGTATAAGAATTCATTTAATTTATTAACATTTACCATTCTGCCTATATTCGAATATCTATATTCCTTCAATTCATCAAAAAATATTATTTATACCACTCCGGAAGGCAGACGAAGCAAAGGCAGACCAAAATTAAGATGGCTGGATAATGTGGAAAGTGACACAAGAGCGATTGGCCTGACGAACTGGAGAAGAGCCGCGGGGTGCAGGGACGAATGGAGACAAATTCTGGAGGAGGCCAGGGCCCACAACTGGCTGTAGCGCCACTGATGATGATTCCTTCAAATCTTCCATCTGAAAATGTTTTTTTTATTTTTATACTTCTTCTTGGATCAGGTGGATTTATCATCAATTTTTTGAGTTCGTCCAAATTTTTGTAGAAAAGAACTGCCTATTATGTGGGTGAAATAATTCCATCATAAAATAGTAGCGTGGAATATTAAAAACTGAATTGAATTATTTTAGTACATTGAGATGTACCTCAGAGGCAGACGGATGCAAATCCAGAATTAGATGAAATGACATTTCGATTTTTGTATCCAGTTTATGATCGTGTCCATTGATTTTGAAGATATATAAGTCTTATAATGAAAAAACCAATGTATTAAGATACTTAAAATACAAAAAAATGTTATAAATTATTAGAAATCACTTAGAGAAAGTAGATTCTTTTGGCTTGTGTTGAACGTTTGACGTTTGGATTTGCATCTGTCTGCCTCTGAGGTACAGATAAATTCCTCAAACTGTCCAAAATGCAGATTCAAAACCTTTTAATTGGCTAGACATATTTGCTAAGACGTTTCAAAACTGTATGTTTTTTTCAGTGTTGAGCGAGCCCAAATGGGTATTGTGTTCTTAGATGAAGTTGACAAAATTGGTGCAGTTCCCGGGATTCACCAATTAAGAGATGTCGGAGGTAAGGCATATTTTCAAAAGCACTTCTCATTTAATGTACATGTTAACGCTTTCATGGCCACCACGTCTATTAAATTGTTTTATAGAAGATGTTACCACATCACTCCGGGGATGTACGCCTTTTACTCAGGAACACTATGTGGCGCAACGGACAAAGAAGTCTTGTTTTGTATTGCAGTAATATATGGCCATTCCATCTGTGTCACATTGCAAACATATCTCTACTTTATAGTGTCGCACCCAAAATTACTGTTTTTTGTCCACTCAAAACATTTATTTATTTATGGACTCATTAAGTCTATTTAACGATTCTTTACAATATGTATATAATTGGTACAATTAAAATAACATACAACTAAAGAATATTAAAGCTGCACTTTTGTATTTTTGATATAATTCCCCGAGTGTCCATTTGATTTAATATTAATTTTACCTTCAAAGGAAAGTAAAAATATCTTTGTTTTGCAAAGTATAAAATGCTCAAAACTGTCGCCACAAAAGCAAAAACAAAAATATTTTAACAGTTTTGAAAATAAAGACTCTTGTGAAAGTTATTTTTAATATTTTAAAATAAAATTCACAATGCATGTGATTTATTAATCAATCATTGGAATGCAATTGATTGTAGAGAAAAAAATACAAATAATTCCTTTCAATCTTTTATTGGCTTATTATCTTATCTTGATATTTTTATGTTTTTACATTATTTATTTTTGTATTATTTAATTAAGTACTCACTGCTATTTGGCATATTATTTATCACTTTAATTTCTTACTCTATAAACCATATCTCCATTATCATTTCAATTATGTTTTTGTGTTATTTTTCCCTTGATTTCAATTATTTGGTTTATTTGATTATGTGTAACTAAATTAGAATAATTTGTATTTTAATCAACAATATTTTGAGTTTGTCAAAATTTTTGTAGACAAGGACTGGATTCAACTCCCTGGGGAACTGTTAACATTAACATATTACAACAGAGATGAAGAACATTTTAAAGAAGGTGATGCCTGTAGATGCCTAGACTTCTATGTTGCCTTCTTTAAAATGTTCTTCATCTCTGTTAATCTCAATAATATGTCTCAATAATATGTTTTTTGTATTTTAATATTTATATCTGAATATTTTTTATATTACCTTCTTTGGAATGTGTTATTATTTATTGTTTTACTCTTTATATATTTTTTCTGGATTGTAATTCTATTGCGTCACATGTTTTTACTATTTAATTTATTTTACTATGTATTTTTTATTCTTGTTAATTGTAAGGCCTAAAAAGCCTTAATAAGTTTATGAGTATGTAAACGAGTGTAATTTTGAATGAATTAATAAATAAATGAATTCGTAATTCAAAATCTCCGTAATTTGTAATGACGAAATAAAGCTTGTGCTTATAACGCACATAATATTTACGTCTTTCTAGGTGAGGGAGTACAACAGGGAATGCTAAAGATGCTGGAAGGAACCATAGTGAATGTTCCGGAAAGGAATTCTCCGAGAAAACTGAGAGGAGAGACGGTTCAAGTAGATACAACTAATATACTGTTTGTTGCCAGCGGTGCTTATAATGGATTGGATAGACTTATCTCTAGAAGAAATAATGAAAAGGTGAGTCATCATACCTTTTTCAGGATGGCATTATTAAAAATGATGCAAATATAAAAATTTCATTCAAAATTCGATAGTAATTTTTAATAGTAACTGCTGTGGATTTTATTACACCGGGTCGTGGTCCTGTAGCTAGTGCCGCAGACTCACGGATCAGAGATCTGAGGTTCGAACCCTGCTCTAACAAAACTTTATTCCCATTTTCTAACAGTGAGTTATAAAAAATAGACCTAAAAGTTATTTTGGTAAATTGTGAGTGTAAATATTTATTTTTTTTCTCTTGAAAAAAGTTAACTTTATGTTCATGTTGTCGCCGAATATTTAAATCAGTCGCTTGGGCGGTTAGGCTGGTCATTAAATACCGGCGTCAATTGGATGGCTAATTTTTTATTTAAATTTAACTTCAACTTAATTTCAAAACAATAATAATTCTTTCATTTTAAAATTTATTTTGTTTTGTGCAGTTTGGTTAGTTTAAAAAAGGTTGTGTTCAGTTTATTAATAAAAAAATTATGTACATTTTTTTCACTTAACTTAATAAGTTAAATAAAAAAGCTATTTTTTATTATTATTAAACTTCCACGCCTATTAAACTTAAAATTTGATTTGCCATTTCCAAAGGGCTATATAGAGCTACCAGCCAACCAGTTGAACGTTGAGCTATCTTAATTAATTCAACGAATGGCCCGGCCATTCAATTGAATGCCGGCATTTAATGAACAGCCTAAGCGCTCAATTAAATGGCTGATTTAACAATTTGTCATATATACTTAAACATACATACCTACTTCCTCAGGACATTTATTATACCAATATGCCTTCTATGTACATACCCACTCTTCAATTTAATTTCATAATAATTTTATATTTTACTGATTTTCAATTCGATGGATTTGTATGAAATTTTTAAAGCCTTGACAAAAAATACCCAGTACACATAGCCGTATTTTATGCTATATTTTGCTTTCCAGTACCTCGGGTTCGGCGCCCCAGTTCTGGGCTCTCCGGGCCGAAGGGCAGCCTCGCAGCAGGCCCTAGAAGGAAATGGAACCTCCGCTGAAGAGGAGAACCGGGAAAAGGATGCGTTCCTGCGCCTCGTCCAGGCTAGGGATCTCATAGACTTTGGCATGATTCCGGTAACTCCTTTACTTGATAATAATTTTAAAAACTATTTTTAATATGTGTTTAGTTGCAACAATTCGCAAACGATATACTCGTTTAATGCTATTCTTAATCGACTTTGTGTACTCGGCAATAACTATTCCGATGTTGCTGATATATTTAACATAAAGTATAGTTTACATAAATCAACTCTTAAATTATTTCAAAGATGGTGAACTGTAACTTACATTTGTCAAACTATAGTTATTTATGAACCCATACTATATTTAAAAAATTTTAATTGCTTTCTCTTTACTTTTTTTCTAGTTTTTGTATATTTTAGTGAACATATATTATATGTTTATTGGATTCTTATTTTTAACTTTCAAAAAAAACATTTTTTCCACTTAATTTAGATTTTGTATTTTTTGTTCAATGTAATTATGATTAAAGATATACCTACCTGTCCTCTTTTTTTTTTTTTTAAATTATAAAACATTTTTCATACTTTTTAATTTTTATATTCCTTTTAGTGTTTTTTTTAATTTTTTTTATTTCTTATAATGACTTTATTTTTTTACATAATATGTTAGCTTGTTCATTGAATGAAACCATTGTGATATATATGTACATACAAACTTTTTATGCTTTTTTTTTTCCTCTTTTATCTACTGTATTAAAGTGCTTATTTCTACGCAATATATATTTTTTTGTAAAGTAAATGGCCACTACATGCCATGTATATTATTAAATATATTTATTATCTTATATGCTTACTGTAATGTAATTTTTACAATTTTTTTAGTGCATATTTTTATACTTAACTATTGATGTTACATTATATCCATATATTTTTTTGTGTTATGCAAAGTTTTACTTCCCACGAGCCTTTTTGGTTTCTTCATGTCTTCAAAGAAAAAAAATATTATGTTGTTGTTTACTTTTAAAATTATTACTATGTTTGTATTTACCTATTAACTTTTGTAAATGTCCCTTGGACGTATTGTAAAACGAAATAAATTGAACCTTTATGTATATTTATTTCATCAGCATCACTTTCCCTAGGCTTCGGTCTCGCACGGAGAACCGTATTCTTCATTTTATCCAGACGCAGGGACAGTATTATATAAATGGTTTATTTTTCAGGAATTTGTGGGAAGATTTCCAGTCCTCGTTCCCTTCCATAGTCTTAATCAAGATCTTCTGGTCAGAATATTGACTGAACCTAAGAATGCTCTGGTAAGTTCTGATTGTTTTAACATATTACAACGAGATGAAGAACATTTAAGAGAAGGTAATATAGAAGTCTAGGCATCTACAGGGCTTATGACCTGTCAATGGCTGGTTTAAGTGGCCACTTTACACACTGTGTAACATTCACCATTCTGCCTATATTTGAACATCTATATTCCTTCAATTCTTTCATCTGTTGATGTTTGTGAAGTTAAAGAGCTGAAACCTTTATTTATGCGGGTGAGATTCATCTAATTGAATTATTTCACCTACATACTAGGCAACGCCTGAAAATATTATTTTCTCAATTTCTATACTTCTTCATGGACCAGGTAATTTATCATTTATCATGATCACTCGATTTAAATGTAAATAAAGAAGGGAGCGTCTCTGACATTAGTGGGTAGATTATTCCACAACTGAGCAGCTGAAAGAGGAGGCAAGAAAATTAGAGCGGTGAAAGGGTATTAATTTATGTAGCATCTACACAATAATTATTTGAACTGAACTTCATTATAATCAAAGAAAAAATTTCCTTGATATCCGTGCCAGGTATGAATGTTTCAGATAATTAGATTCTATTGTCTACATTAAGTAACTGCGCGATTCACCTTTAGTAACTGTTCTTAAAACGATAGGTCAGACAACAGTGGGCATCGGTGTCCGGGCCAGTTCTGCAATGATGTAGGATGAGGATGGACCGAGGAAAAGGAGGTGTCAAATATAGACATAATCATAAAGATAAGATATATGAAAGTGGAGAAAGCTAGGATTGTGTCGGGATAAATGCAAGTTATGTGTCATAGTCTGCCTACCTACGGAAAAATTTGTGATAGTAGCAGTAGTTGAAATTGATTGCAACAGAGGTGGAAAACATTTTTGAGTGGAAAATATGGGGAGTCTAGGCATGTTTTCTTAACATTTTCCCCCCGTTGCAATAAATCTCAATCCAATAACTCACTAGGGAGTGAAATCCAGCCATGTCTACAAACATTTGGGCATGCAAATAGGCGGCCTCCGTGGTGTAGTGGTTAAGACGCCTTGACTTACGCACGCAAGGTTCCGGGTTTGAACACCGGTGAGTACGTAAAATTTAATTAGATTTTTCTCAAACCTGGGTTCTCTGTCCCGTAATTGGGCCGCCTGGTCTATTCGTGGTAAAAAAAATAATGAAGTAAATAAATGCTCTAAATATTATCGCGGTTTAGGTCCCGCAGTACCAGATGTTGTTCTCCATGGACCGATGTGCTCTGAGCTTCAGCCCCGAAGCCCTGAGGGCCATCGCCCACCAGGCCATGGAGAGGAAAACCGGAGCCAGGGGTCTAAGGGCCATCATGGTGAGTATGGGCAGATCAAAGCTATGGTTTCCTAAGAGAGCGGTGCTGTTATCTATCGACCACCATGTAACGCGTGGACTATTTTACTACTGAAATATTTTAGTTGATACCTTTTTTATAGAATTGTATTTTCCTTTTTTTTAAAAAGAAGATAATTCTGGCTGTAATATTTAATTTATAACAATATCTTATTTACGTTTTTATGACCTTCATACCTGTCCTTACCGATACCGATAAATATTTTTTTTTAAAGTATTACCGAAGGCATAATTTTACATAGAAATAAAGGAAAATGTCACAAAAATGTATGCGATTTAAAATGCTTGTATGTCTTTTCAAAAACAAAAAAATAAAATTTTGCTTCGGCCACTTACATGTTCAATTTATTATCTTCAAATTATTACAGTGAACTTTAATTCAATACTTAGTATTTATTGAGATCCCAGATACCTAAGTTTAGTCTAAATTTTATATGGCGTAATCTGCCGGTCTAAAAGTAATTATATTTTAGTTACATAAAACTTTTAAGTATATTTTTTTACAGAAATACCTTTAAAAATTATTGTTTCTATCTAATTTATGTTTTTTAAAAAAAAAATATTACAGCGTGATTAAAAAAAAACTTTAGTTTTAAAATGGCAAAATCGTATGATTTCCTCATTTTGCGTTCGTTTTACCCAGACTACACCCTTAAAATACTACAAAGATTTTTCACTTTTACCACCATCATACAATAGACTTACCCATTTTGGTACATTTGGTATAATATTGTTGTTATCACTTAGATATACATTTCTTAGCCAACCAAGTAGTAAGTACATGCGAGGGATGTAGGAAAGTCCAAAAACGAATACCTACATACATAGTACAGTAAAACCCCTACTTCACGTTTTTTAAGGGACCGGTAAAAAAATGTAAATGGAGGGTTCTGAAAAAAATTCATAAAATTATTTTTTGTTGAAAAAATTATGGAATATTTTTTTTATTGCAACTTTTGGAAATATCTTATTCATATATGTCTGTATTTATTGTAATATGTCTGTAAAACACAATAAAGATCTTTAAAATTACAACTAAAACATGAAAATGTCAGCAATAAATGTTCGTACAGCTAACTGTTTGTAAAATTACAACCAAAAAACACAAGAATGGTGGGAATAAATGTTCGTAAATGGTGGGAATAAATTATCGTTTTTGTTACACACAAATTGTCTTTAAATTACAACAACAAAAAAACACAAAAACAGCGGCAATAATTTAATCGATTGATTTAGCATACCAACAAGTTGGTATAATGACAGAGACTAACTTCAGACTCTTGAGCTGTCAGTTTTCAGTCGGGATTGCTATTTTTCCAACTAATGAGTTGGTATAATGATTAGAGACTAACTTCAGATTCATGAGCTGTCAAAAACACGAAAATGGCGGCAATAAATGTCCGCAAAACACAATAAACCGCCTTTAAAATCACAACTAAAAATACGAATTTCTCCGACAAAAAAGTTTATTTATTTAAAGTTAGCTCAAGAGCTGTCAAAAATTCGAAAATGGAATAAATGTATGCAAAACACAATAAATGTCTTTATTATCACAACTAAAATTACGAATTTCTCTGACAAAAAAGTTGATGTAATGAAATACTAACTTCAGACTTTTGAGCTGTCAGTTTTCAGCGGGATTGCAAATTTCTCCGACGTTAATTGCGGGGAAAAAACATAAAACTGGGTTTTAAATGTATTCAAAAATTCAAAATTCAATGGGACAAAATTTTTACATAAATTGCAGCAAAACGCAAATTGCGGGAACGTAATTTCGGGGTTTCACTGTGTTTAATTTTACGCATTGTTAAATGAATATCTGTAAAACAATATTTAAAAATTCCTGAAATTTAATTTTAATGAATTCATTAAGTCTGGGGCTATTGCTCAATGAACCTACTAATTTATTATACAGTATATTGACCATACAATTTTTGTGTTTTTTTTTTATGTCCATGATTGTTGACTCTTGCCTTTACAACATGAAAAGTTGTTCATTCTCTCAATAGTGCGATGTTTTGCGTCTGTTTTATGATTAAAATTAATTTTGTTTCCACAGGAAAGTATTCTTCTAGAATCAATGTTCGAAATACCCGGATCAGATGTATTGTCGGTTCACATCAGTGAAGAGTGTGTTATGGGGTCATCGGCCGCTGAGTTCATCCGCGGGACACCGCAGAATCCCAGCAGCCAGCAGACTGAGGAACCCTGGGCCGGGGTCAGGGTCCAGAACTAGGAAGATAAACAGATGAAGAAGTGAATCTCGCTTCTAAAGAAGTGTATCTCGCTTCTAAATAAGTGTATCTCGCTTCTGATGAAGAAGTGAATCTTGCTTCTGATAAAGAAGTGCATCTCATTTCTGAATAAGAAGTGAATCTCACTTCCTCAGACAATCTTGCTCAGTCCCCGAGACTTTGTCCTAATGTCATTCAAGTGCTGTGTGTATTTCCTCTGTAAATTATATTTTACGTTTACTATACTTAAAGCAAATATTTTTACAATCATCCCAATGTCAAAAAGTGTGCTGATTTTATGAGTGGTGTATAATGCACTGTAACAGTGAAAAATGTTGTTTCAAAAACACAGCGTATTTTCATGTTTTACTTTATTTTAATGAAGATTTTAAAAATACTTTTAAGTGATCTTTACAATATTTTTTCATTTATTATCATCAGTCCCTTTCCGCACCTAATGGTGCATAGGGCACTGCATTGGTACACCAATCGCAGCGTATCTTGATAAAAAAAAATCCACTAAGGTTTTCTTCATTTATAACAACACAATAAAAATAATATAGTTCATAATTCAACAGAAATCCTAAATTTACTTAGAAGTTGTTGAAATTTGATTATGTCATCATCATCCTAAGCAGCTTTACAGCCCCCTGGGTCCCTGGGTGGGCCTTGGCTAAATCCAGGAGTCTCCTCCACTCTTGCCGGTCTGCTGCCCTTCCTCTCCAGTTCCTCACTTCCAACATTGTCATATCTGCGCTGATGCAGTCCATCCATTGCATTTTGGGCCTTCCCGGTCTTCATCGTCCTTGTGGCACAGAGAGAGTTAGGCGTTTGATGTTGTGGCTTAGCCAAATTATTTTTTTTTAATGATGAAAACCCTCGAGAGATCCTGACAAACCAAAATGATTGGTAGTAAATTTTCTGGAATTGCTTGTAATTGGTTTATTTAAATTTTATTATTATTATTTTAAGTTAATTTAAAGAGTTTATTTAATATGAGGACTTAAATAAATATTTGAGTAAACTAACTTTTCGAAATTTTCATACAAATGTGGGATTGTTGTTTTATTTTAATTTAGAGAATTTACTCCGACAAGATACATATTTCGTGGAATGGCCCGTAGGCTATAAATATTGTAAAATATGTTCACTTAAAATGTAATAATGCCGAATGTTTAGATTTATTTCTTAGCGAATGTATGTACGCGCTATACAGGGATTATAATATGTAACAATTTATAATAGGTATTATCAACTCCTTAGAGGATCTGATTGTTTTGGTTGACTTTTTAAACTTCCGCACCTCCGAAGAAAACGGCTTTCTATGAAAACCTATTCAATTTTTTATAGAAAATGTTATATCTTCTTTAATTTATTCACATAGTAATTTATTATGTCGTTGGGCATTGAAAACAAATTATTCTGAGTACTCTTGATTTTTTTAAAAGAAAATGTAGATAAATTAGATATAAGGGTTAGTTAGGGTGAATTACTTTAGCATATCTTTTAAAAAGATTTATATATTAATCAATTTATGTTTTTTTTTTCATATTATCACTACCATTTTATTTGTTTATGGTTTTGTGAATGTTAACAAAAAAAATGCAGAACTCAAATTCAAAATAATTCAGCGCCACTTTAGTTTGAAATATAAAAAAAATACCGAATCCAATTGTCATTAACATATTTTGATCTCGTGAAGTGTTCCATTTGAAATATCTTGTATTTTCATTAAAAAAATATTAATATAAAATGGAAAATGTATCAGATTATTTATAGTCTATAAATAAATGTTTTTTTTTTTTTAAATAAATACTTTAAAACAATAAAAACTGGATTCTTATTTGGTATGTAATAAAATATAATTTATTCTTATATTATATTTTTCTGTTATTATTCTTATACTTGTTATATTCTTCCACGTCCGCCTAGTAGTGTAATGTCAGCGTGTCTGCCTGCCATGCAAGAGGTCTCAGGTTCGATTCCCGACATGGTTGACATGAAATATTGATTTAAAAAGGTGTTTTTTTACTTCATATATTGCGATTGCGATTGGTGTACTAATGCAGAGTGCCCTATGCACCATTATTAGGTGGGGAAAGGGAATGGGACGATGAGGATATAACAATTTATCTTAAAAAGAAAATATTGTAAAATTGCAGTGAAAATTTGTGGTTTTCATTTTTCTTAGAAAACAAAAAAGAAAACAGTCGTTTTATTATCTTTCTCTTCATTTTATTATGAAATAGAAATATGACATGGTGTGTTATATTACATAGTGAAAAAATATTTATAATACGGTACAAAAAGGCAAAAACTTTCAGTGTGTCTATATTTGATATTTATCTATTGTGCCCTCAGATACTGATATTTTGAACATAGAAATTGATAAGAATCGGTGATATGAAATATGTACAGTTCCAGAACTAATCAATTAATATTGTGTCATTTATCATAGAAATCTTTTTTTTTTCTCTAATGAGATGGGGTGCTTGCATAAAAATTGCATACTTTAATGAAGTTAAATTAATTTATAATCAAAGCAGTTTTCCAGTACCACCCACACATCCAACCTCAATTATCAGATCTGCTATTAGCAAAAATATGAAAATGGACATTAAATGACCTCTTTTGAGTTTTGAGTTGAATGAAATAAATACAATATTTCCATGTAGTTTAGATAGATTTTATCATAGAGTATATTGGTGATGAATTGTAAAATAATAATTATTAATGATCCATTTCTCAGTGGACAACTTGGAGACATCCATAACCATGGATAGATAGAGTCCCGCTTAGCAATAATGGACAGTGGGTCCTGTTTAAAGAACTTAGTTTAAAAAATTGGTCTGTTCATTTACTATACAGTAAGTGTTTATCAAGATATGATTCCGTGTTAATTTTATCAAAATTATTTTTAAGTTCAATTATATTACAATTTAAAAAATATTGAGTATTTTTCTACCAAACATATATACAAAAAATGGCAAGCTTATAACATTCCAAATAAATATATCATATATAACAAATAAATGCATATTCACAGAAAAACTCATAATATTGAGCCTTTTCCAATACATTAATTTAAAAGTATGTTAATATACAAAGAAATTATATTGTGATGTACATATTCACAATGAGCGAAGACTTTTTAAGAGAAATAAGGTAAGAACTGGAAATTCCATGAATACAGAATACTAAAAATAAAATTAAATACGTTTTTTTCCAGAGTCTGCTGGTCGTTGATACAACTTTATATCAAGAGATATCATAAATATCAAATCAGATATTATCAGAGATTGACATTTTTATTGTCATTTTTAATCCATGAACATAATTACAATGGAACCTCTACGTTTGTGAACCCCATATTTGTAATATTTGAAAAATCGTCACATTTTGATGACAATTTTCTGTATTCATTGTCACTCCCAACCGTCGGCACTGACGTTGTGACCCCATTGATGAGTATTTTAATTATCATACTATTTTGTAGGCTGTTTTGTATTAATCAATGGCAACTCTTGTTCTTAACATAAACCTTCCTCCGCTTTGTATATTTATCTAGTATGATTGAGTTGAAGTTCAAACAATACTTTTTTCATTTTTGTACCATTTAAAAAAAAAAAAAATGTGTCAGGCTTAAGGAGTTGGAAACAGATATTGAATTTAAATTATTTCTTACGGGAAAAACTGTTTCTATATTTGAGGTTTTAACCCCCAGGAACAGATTAATGACGACTATTAAATATAGTTACTGATCTAAATGGTTCCTTGTAATTCCTTATCACTTTATTGATCAATTTCCTAGGTGTTTTTAACAAAATTTCTGATTCATATTTATGCGCTGCCAGGGTAAGTTTTTTCTGTATGATTGTGCTTTGTACTAAATATTATGGAAAACAAATTACAGTTCACAGTGAAAAACTACAAAAGGTTCTACTTGGTCATGAAGTTTATTTAAACAACGGATATTAAAGAACGGGCCAAAATTATTAACAAAAAAAACAATTGAAACATCGCGCATCAGTGTTTTTATATGTTCAGTATAATATCTCCCCAGGGAGAATATGAAAGTCCTGTAAATATTCATTAGAGGTTTTTTAAAACAATATAAAGGTAAACCCCCCCTTCCCCCAAGCACAAAATAGATAATTGGTTACCCACATTTTTTTACCAATGCAAAAAGACTATATAGTGTAATGTAAATAATAAAAATAAAAAACATGAAAAACAGGTTTCTTTTTTTAAAATTTATGCTACATCAAGTAAGGTTAGCGTGCCACATCTTTTTGTTTAAAAATACATTTACTTTAGTTTTTCTTTTCTAAGCACATAAATATGTTTTGGTAAAGAAGATGATATCGTCACCCTAACACTTGTATAAATCGTAAATCCCCTAATTCAAAAATAATATTTTGGGGTTTTATTTTATTTATTTTACATACATAAACAGTCCACAATGATATATGTAATAACATAAAAAAGATACGGTTTTCTATCAGAACTTCAAATAATCTATGTGTATAAAACTTGTATATTCATACAGTGTTGCATTATTTTTTTAAAATATGTCGGAAAAAACTTCACTACAGTTTGTGAAGTGAAAACTGTTTTTACTCTCCGCTGAATAAAAACAGGTTGGGATTTATGAGTTTTACACAAGTTAGACCAACGATATATCCAAAAATAATTTAAAAAATAGATATATATATGTATATATTAAATTACAATGTCTGTGTTTCAAGTACTAACAGAAGATTGAAAATTAAAGATTGAAGATTTATCTCTCAATATAAAAAAATCCCGATCAAGGATGATAACAGAAGCGTCGATTCCTTTTTTCTCCTTTTTTATGTATATTTTATATTTTCATATCTATTTTATAGGTCGGGTCTTAATTTAATAACGTTTTAACACTTTCCTCCATAAAATACAAATATCTATAATCTACTTTATCTACACATGAATACATAATATTACGATAATTATTGTTAATTTTTGGACAATGATCTTACTGAATATCAATATATACCATGTTTCAAGTACGACCTAAGATTATAACGTAGTTAGATTTATTATTTAAGCGCATGTAGAACAGATTATAAATTAATAGAAGGCTCACATGTCGAAAGATGCACACAAATTCGAGCCGAGAGATCAGTTTTTGATTAGTTACTCTCCACTATGACCAGTAAATCATCTTTTCTTGATTTGATGAATGAAGAAAAATACTTTATGCAAATTATTTACTAAGTATAGTAAACTTATTTGTTGTATAAAAAATATAATAGTCAATAAATTAAGATCTGTCATTGGTTCAAGTAGTAATATGTTAATATTTAGGAATAATTAGGTATTAGAAATACCCTATTTATTATTTTAGATGAATAATTATTTAGCATGTTTAAATCACTCTCAAATTATAATTAATTTATAAACTTAAATTATACTCGGTATTTGGTATGATAGGGTGAAATATTTTTTAAAAGGGCAAGAGTTGATAGGAATTTTGTATACATTCAATTATTATAATTCATAATTAGTTGGCAAGTTTTAAAGGAATAAAATGTATTGACAAACATGAAAACACATAATTTTATTCTTACAATGTTACTAGATATATTTTATTTTAATAATCTTGTCATGGATGCAGTTAAATAATACCACATTTTTGTCAACGTAATGTACGTGTCACCTGTTTTTATTTGGAAAGAGAAAAATGTGATGTAAAAATTACTATCACACATTAGAAATCACTAATAAAATAATGATGATTTTCGTGTTAGAATGAGATTCAATACTGTGATATGTCAATAGAGGTTGGTAAAACTAATTATAAATACGATTCATACCAAAATTCCAAAAATAACTTACAATTAATAGAGTCGGATTACAGCACAGCTTAAAAAATAGGTGCTACAAAAATAAGTATAATTGTTTAATGCGTAACATAACTTTAATCTTAATAGTAAGATATGTTTAAGGTGAATATTTTTTCTCTAATATTGATAGACATACAAAGTAGAGATTTTGATTTTATATTTGTATTTAGACATACAAGTACGTTCGTTAGAAATTTTACACGGCACATACTGTCACAAAATATAATTGTAACAAATATTTTCTTATTAAGCTTTAAGTCAGAAAATATTTCTTATATTTTAATAATCTTTAGATTATTTGTCTTTTAAACAAATTAATCATTTATTTGACTGTGAAAAGTTGTATAAACCAAACACCTGATGATAAATAGTAACATTTACACAACAAAGTATGTCCAAAAATACCAAACATTAGTTAGGTAGCTTGTATCAGCTAATTTATTATGTATGTTAAGAAGATGTACCTACATAAAAAACACTAATAGTAAATAATTGATCACTTGCAGTTTCAACTTTAGTTTTATGGCGAATATAACCAACAATCCAATTTCCAGAGATAAAAGGATTGGATGTGAATATCATTGGATGGAGTATTTATCTTAAATAAATCTGAACAATTAGAACTGAGTCAATCATTCAAACTGAGTTTAAAGATATTTATTTGTAGCATATTTGGTGATGTTTTATAAATAAAGAAACATTACATAACATTCACATTAACAAATATCATAACATTTTAACACAATATATACAAATTCAGGTGTAAATGAAAACAAAACATTTATTACCATTGTACATTTACACAGGTATTTTTTACTTTAAAGGTACGTAAATATATTTTTTTAAATTTCAACTTTTGCGAAAATTGTCTATATCACAAAAGATGAATGCCATGTTAGGCCATAGATAAAGTAAACACCGAACAACTTTCTTACATTTTTCACATTCCACCAAATAACATTATATTTCGAGATAATCAGAAAGATCTGCAGTCCTCATAGAACTTTTTGCATCGAAGAATTCACTAATGAAGAACACACATTTATCGTAAAATTAAGCTCATGAAATAACAATCATTTGAAGTTGTCGATACTTCATTAAAGACTATTCAACATAAACGTCTCATAGACAAATCAATTACATTGACTGTTAGGATTTGGACATTTTTGCCCATAAGACACATTTATTCTTAAAAGCTTTGGATTTATCAATCTTTGAATATCCGTTCAAGGAAATCATCATTATTTTACAAAATGTTAAGGAAGTATTGATTGATTGGATTATTTTGGTTTAAATTATTACATTAATAAGAGAGGAAATTTCAATCATATTTCTGATTCCTGAATTAAATAAACAATTTTCACCTTCTCGCTAATTATGACTTCCGTGTGCCACAGGTGATTCTAACATGCAAAGCTACCAAACATTAATCTTCAGTGCCGAACAACTCTAACAAATCTGCTTCTGCAGCTTACACACGAGTGCGTCACCACTTTGCTTTTCTAGCACCTAGGGGCTACCTACCATCGTAGATGCACCAAGGTTCTCTATTAACCTCACAAATATATCAAGATAATTTCACACATTTACAAATAGCCAACTACAAATCTCCACTATCCATGGCCTTGTGCATATCTGCGACTAACTTTCCCAGAGTCTCGCTGTATTCTGAATTCTTCTTGAAGAGAGCGTCGAGGAACTTTGCATTGTTGAAAAATGAGAAGACCCAGTCAATCCGCGCCAGAGATTTTTCCGTTAGATGCTTCTGGACAATAAATCTAGAAAGGAAGAGACATTTATAAGAACATATTTTATGAACTCATTTCTTTTGGTGTAAAAAATATATAAACTAGACCGAGGCGCCGAGGAGGCTACGTGAATAAAGGACAAAGGAAGTCATATGTGCTTTTGACAGAATTTCTAAGTTAAATGGTTCTCGTATAAATTTTAATAGACAAGTACTGGATTTAACCCCCCAGGGCCCTGATTACAACGGGAAGTTAACCGAGTATTTTAAATTTTCTTTACGAAAGTGTGTATATTTACATTAAAAAAATTATTGACTTTGTCGTAATTGAACATATTTTAATTAAAATCATACAAATATACATAATTTCATACAGAAAATTTGTTTTTATTTTATAGAGAGTTAAAGTTGACTACAATTTTATCTTCAAAGTAAAATTAAGTTTTCTGTGCAAAAATAGAATATGCGTACATTTTTTGTGTCTGAAACATGTTCAATTACAGGTTCAACGACGAAGATACATTTTCATACAAATGTACACATTTTCGTACATAAATTTCGATTTTACTTTATAGGCAGTCGAAGATAACTCTGTTAACTCCCCATTTTAAGTGCCCCCGAGAGATAGAGAACATGGACAAGGGACATATGGAAGTGAATCCAGGTATTTTATTTATTTCTTTCTTTAGTTAGCTTATAAAACAATTAGTATATAAACAAATATAATATTAACACTGACTCGAATTACACAGGGAAGCTAACAGACATTACTATTTCATCAAGAAATTTTATTAAGTCAGTTAACATGTCCGCCTCGTGGTGTAATGGTCCGCGCATTTACCTACCATGCAAGAGGTCGTGGGTTCGATTCCTGAATATCTGAAATATAATTTGAAAGGGGTTTTTTTACACTAGAATATTTCATAGTCCCTAGACTGGTACCTGAAGTGTAAGACTGATCACCTTACCTTCATGTAACAAAAATGATCAAGAAACACTGCGATTGGTGTACCAATGCAGTGTCCTATGCATCCTTAGGTGCGGAAAGCGAACTATTATGGCATCATCATAGTATTACAAACATGTATATTAAGTTATTTTTAACCAAAAGTGAAACTGAAATTAACACAATACTTGGAAAAAAAAATACAATGATATTAATTTGTTTGGTTCTAAAACATTCAGTTTACACATCTGATTTTAGTTCATTTATATTTCTTTTTCTTGTATTGTTTTGTGTATGAGACATCTAGAACCAATATTCTGTTATGGTACCCTGTTTTTATGCTGGTATGATAGTGCATGTGTATTTACATTTATTTCTAGTAATGCATAATTATAATATTTACCTTAGCGCTTGATGAGATTCATTGAAGGCATTCATCAGGTAAGGACGGTCATATGAGAAATCCACCTCATAGAATGAGATCACTGCCATCTGGGCCAGCTGTTTAAGGACATCAACATTAATCAATTTATAGAAATGGTTTAAGTTCATATGGCATTTATAATTGATATGTAAACTAATTCAAATTCTGATGAGAAATTACTTATGTGCACAACATTCTGCACACAATGATGACATTCAGTGCTACGGGAAATTGGATACAAAAAATAGAGTCAATACTTCGTCAATTACAGTGACGTTTCTTGAAAATGTATAAAAAAAATTATAAAAATGAACTACTAGTGAATCAACGAATCAATTACAGCGTTGTTAGATGTTGTGATAAATTTCCAGTTTCCGGGTAGCCATTTTTATTGACATTAATGTATTTTGACGCTACGGGGTTCTATTTTTAAATGTCAGCTCAACTCACCGACGACAACTCGTGACGTCACAGGCGGAGTAATTTCAAAATACAAAATTTTAAAAAATCATAGCGATGATTAATGAATGATGCATAAATTTATTTTTAAAAAAAAATCGATGGTTTGATAGTCTGATAATATATATTTTTTTTAAAACCACTAAACTTCCTCTATATGTAAATTATTATTAACAGATAGGTGACTCATAGCTGATCCCTGATCCGTCTAAGGCCACTGTGTTCTATATTGTATAAAGTCTATCAAGATGATTGATCATCTTACTCATTCACTGTCTATTTGCAATTTAACCACAATCCAAGTTGGATAAAAAAGATATTAAGTCATTAGGGCCTAAGTATCTAGGGTTAACCAGAAGAGTATTATTTTCAAAAACTTTTTATTAATCATCATATTGATTTAATTTTTTGCATAATCGTACCCCATAATGTAAAGAATGTATCAAAATTATTAAAATACTTCCTGATGAATTCATTAAATAATAATTCACATTTATATGTGCTCTTCCCCGAGCAAACGGGAAACATTGCAATTCATCGCTTTACAATGAGGAAGTTCAGTGGTTTTTTTTATTTTTTTTATTTGTTAAAAGACTACTAAGTAAGTCAAAATTTGTATTTTTATTTTTTATATATCGTATTATCAGCGCTACGATTTTTTAAAGTTTTATATTTCTGAAATAACTCCGCGTGTAACATCAGAGGTTCATTTCCGCTTACTCTCATTCAGTTCTTCCCATTGGTCCAGAAGCGACAAGCAGACCGGAAATCTTCCATAGCTCTTAGATCATAGGTTGATTCACATGAACCAGTGACGTCATTCAAAGTAGTGCGTTTTTATTAAAATATTTTGTATTATTTTTTCCGTACATTTTCAAGAAACTTTGCACTACAATTTAATGTTCTAATTTTTACCCTGCGCAAGAAAATATTTTTTGTTTCCAATTTCCCGTAGGGCTGAAGTTCCTCATTAAATAATGTTTGATATGTTGGTCAGTTCGCACGTATGCTTAGATTAGGTCGCTTATTTCCAGTAATAACCACAAAAATCCAGAATTCAAGAGTTAAATTTTAAAATGCATTCCCCCTCCCAACTTCCCGCTAACGTAATGTGTGACTTTAGATAGTGGCAGCGAGAGGAGCGCGACGTCATAAAGCATCCTCTTGCAACAATATTTTATGAAAAAATGTATGAATTTCGCAGAAAACTCGAAATATTATGAAACAGTTTTATGAACACTACCATGACAATCATTAAAGCATATTTTGGTGATGTAACATCATGTTACCACTAGCAAAAGACAGACTATTCTTAAGCTCACACTTAAAAATAAAAAAAACATGGAGACGTACAGTTTAATAATTCCCTTTCCATAATATATTAAAATGAATATATAATTGAGCCCTATCAATAAAAATCATAAATTTTCCGCTCATATTTCACGCATGTCCCCCATCACTGTCAACAACCGACTGAATTTATTTCACACAACGTCGGCTACGGCGGCTACAGAACAGCGTCTCTGTCTTCCTTATGTGTTCTATTTTTGTGCTCTCTCTAATACAGACGTACTGCTGAATTTGCGGACACCATTCTTCGGGTAGCAAGGTTAAATATTTTTTGTATTTAAATCCAGCATAGTTATATAAATTTTACTTTCCAAATCCGATGTGAAAATGTCCATTTAAAGATTACAAAAAATACGACTTCATCATTAAAAAAAACTAAGAGAACTTTATTAAATCTTGTTCGTATGTCAACTAGTGTGACATCACAGCCACACAAGAGTTAAAGTCGTATTTATATAATAAAATTTATTTTGGCTGGGGTATTCCTGGTACTCTACTCAGGAACTCGCGGATTTTTTTTCGCGAGTCTCGGGAAGTGTTATAATAATAAAACTATTAATATTTTGACGAATTCTCTTGCAATTAAAGTGTAAAATTTATTTTTTCTTTCTTTCCGCTCCAAAGTGGAACATGCGGACAGCACCAGACGCCCCCAGTAGACCCCATTGCTAGCAATCGCTCTCGTCTCCTTCCACATCAGCCCCGCGTCCCTTATTTTTTATCGAATAAAACCAAAGGTCGTCATCGCCGGCCTTCCGGGACGGCGGAAAGCCGTAGATGTGAAGAAAAGGCAACTTGGATTGAGGCTCTCCCGAGGCTTCCGCAGCACGTGTCCAAGCCAGGTCCACAGCCGTACCCCCAAGACGCTCGTTATAGGAGGCTACTGTGTCCGTTCTCGGACTTCAATGTTGGTAATGAAATCGTACCACCTTATACCGAATATTCTCCTCAAGCACTTATTCCCGAAACTCTGAAATTTTATGTTTTGAGTTTTGGTAAATTGCCAGGATTCGCACCCATACGCTGTAATAGCATTTATACAAGAGTTCAGTGCGAAAAATATTAAATTAATTTGCTTCCTTTAAAATGGGTGTATTTGGAGAATAAAACACAATATCTCCTAAAATAGCCTCAAATAAAAATAATTTATAATGTAAACGTAACAAATAATATTCTCTTAGAAGGTATTGTGTACTTATCGAAACACTAACATGGTTAATAATTTTGATAAAGAAATTTATTTATTTATAAAACCTTTTGGTTTAGTAGTTATTTAAATTACGGATTAAACTACGGATTTTTATTAAGAAATATTCACAAAAAATATTACTAACATGATTTAACTACATCGAGAAGATAGGACAGAAAATACGGACGGCTTATGAGACTGTATGCCAATCCGAAATTGGTAGACAAATATTCTAAAGCTTCAATAGTGACGTGTTCACAACATTAGTTTTTTTCTGCTAACTTGCTGTTAGGAACTCGGGCGGAAAATCACAAGGACTCAAGTTTGCAACAAACATTCATAACATGAATTATTTTACTTGAATAACGCACAGAAATATAATATGCAATAATTTTGCTTATTCGTTTTGACTAATGTCAAAACGAATAAGCAAATAGAATATTTAAAAATATACAATTTAATTTACTTTAGATTTTGGTTTTTAATCAATTTTTTAAAAACTTAGAAATAGATAAGTTTTTTGCCAGTGACACAAATAAGCATTTTTTTTCATTTCAAAATATATTTCATTTTAAAACCGTTGAGATATATATAAGAATATAAATTTATAAACTACCTTTTTTGTTTTTTCGAGCATCGAATTGTTATATTTCTTAAAATTATTTTTTAATTATTTTTTATTTTCTTTTATTAAGGAAACATACAGTAAAATTACATAGTTTTATAGTTAATAGTTAGGTCGGCCTCGTGGTGTAATGGTCAGTGCGTTTTCCTACCATTCAAGAGGTCTCGGGTTTGATTCCCGACATATTATTTAATTAGTTTTCACACTAGAATATTTCAAAGTCCCTGGACTGGTACCTGAAGCGTGAGACTGATCATCTTGACTTCATGTAACAAAAAATATCATGATACGCTGAGATTGGTGTACCAATGCAGTGCCCTATGCACCATTAGGTGCGGAAAGGGAATGATGATGATGATGATGATGAATATCATACTAGACATAAAGTTAGTCTTAACTCTAATGGACCAGTGAAGTTTCCATGTTATATTATCATTATATCTAATCTTAATTCTATGATCTAAGGTTATCAATTAACTATTTTAATTTTTTCAAGTGCAAAAAAGAAGGAAAAAAACATATATGAAAGAAGTTTAAAATTTAAATAAAAAAGGCTATTTTAAATGTTTGTAAGTAGTTAGTAGTTAGTATTTACATAAATAGAAATAATATAATAATATAAGCAGTTTTCATGTGAGGTTCACGATTAATTTCATTCAATAGACCAGCCAAGGGGCCCAAATAAATTACATTGAGCTTATTCTGATCTCATCTGGAAACAAACTTGAAATCCCGTACGTGAGGCGAGCGTTTTATCCATCGGCCCAAGGACCATTTTTATAATGTAGTAGGTATGTATGCATCCAAATCGATAGATTTTTCGGATAGAGTTTTCATGGAATTAAAACATAGTTTGTTCTTTTAAAAAACGTAAAATAAGTAAAATCATACCTGAAATTTATTCCAGAATTTGTCAGCAGCGTGTAGCTCCTCTTGAGAGAATTGACCATTTCTGTACAGTACTCCCAACTTGATCACCACCTTAATAATGTTCTTCACCAACTTCTCAGCCTCTTTTTTGTTGCCAGACTGTAACAAAAAAAAAAATATATTTAAAATCATATCCTTTTTCACGATTCAACAATACAGCTTTACTACGATTCTAAATATATTATTTACTAATTTGTCAGATTAGTAATGGTTGTAAAAATGGCTATTATTACCTTGCTATTATAGTTAAGCATTAGCATCCCTGAAAATATGCTTGAAAATGAATGCTTCAAAAACTAAAGTAATGAGTGATGCAAACCAATCATGTAACACCTTAGTAAATGGAGAAATAATGGAAAAAATTGATAGTTATATATACTTAGGACATGAAATAAAGCTCGGCAAAGATAATCAAGAGGTAGAAATAGAAAGAAGGCGAGGTTTAGCATGGGCCGCCTTTGGTAAGCTCTCATATATCCTAAAATCTCCGAAGTGTTTAATTTACTTAAAGAAGAAACTTTTTGATGCTTGTGTTCTCCCTGAACTGACATATGGCTGTGAAACTTTTGTGTTCACGAAACAATTTTATCAGTGACACAGAGAGCCATGGAAAGGAGAATGCTGGGTATTTCGTTGAGAGACAGAAAAACCAATACATGGATTAGAGCGAGAAGATCACCGATGTGGTTTATAGGGCTGCCAACCAGAAATGGAGCTGGGCTGGTCATATAGTCAGAATCACAGACTCTAGATGGACCAAAAAAGTCCTGGAATGGCGACCCAGAACGGGTAGAAGAAGTGTCGGCAGGCCTCAGACAAGGTGGTCTGATGACATAAGACGAGTTGCAGGAAGTGGTTGGATGCGGTTAGCTCAGGATAGGGAAATATGGAGACTAAAGGGGGAGGTCTATGTTCAACATTGGACAAGAGACGGCTGATGATGATGATGACGATGATGATTATTATTAAAATATAAACTATTTATGACAGTGCTTTATGAAGATTGCACAGGCAAAAATATTCATACTATCTCATATTATATTATATTTTAAACATCAAAAACATTTTTCTCATTGTGGTATGACATTTTACATTTTTTTGTTGATAAATTTATAAAACCACTTAAATTTATAGTTATATGTCCGGTTTCGAAGACTGCCTTGGTAACTGTAGGACTCACCCAGAATGCAGAACCAATGCTCACTGTCGTCTGAACTAATATCGTCTTAAGGAGAGTGTGGTATAAAAAAAGATAAATCGTGAAGTTCCTGAACGTAAACAAGAAAACAATTAAATCATAAAAAAATCTGATTACCTAGCACGGATGTCAAATTTCTGACAGCCAAGGAAATAGAAGATGACCTCAATTCACCACTCGGAAGTAAAGATAACACTTTGGACAACTACTATTGAAGCAGTAGCACCCTTAAATACCATAAGTAGTTCAGTAGATTTCAGTTCGTCTGTTCAGATAGTTATAGTTTATATTACCCGGTTCAGTATTATATTATTCAATATGACTGTTTAAACACATCGAAGCATAATTTCGATTTCTTCTGTCATCTCCAACTCATGTAGAAACTCCCTGCATCGAGAAGCAATAATCCTACAAAACTGTATTAACTTTGAAACACACACTTAAAAAATTATATTACAACATATGCGAATACAAATTTATTAGCAAAAAAACTGTGGTATTATTTGAATTTATACTTTGGAAAAACGCATTTATTTTTAATAAAAAGTATCTGCATTAAAGCTATTTCAGCCTCGTGGTGTAGTGGTTAGCCCATTTGATTTCCGACATGGTTGACATGAAATATTTAAAAAGGCGTTTTTACGCTAGAATATTTCATAGTATCTGGACTGGCATCTGAAGCGTAAGACTGATCATTTTACCTTCATATAACAAAAATGATTAAGATACGCTGCGACTGGTTATTCAATGCAGTGCCCTATGCACCTTAAGGTGCGGAAAGGGAATGATGATGATAGTGATGATTAAAGCTATAAATTTTATCACACAACTAAATAAACCTTAGTCTAGCAAGATGAAAACATTTTTTCTTTAAATGTTTTAAAACACAAGACCCGCTTCCTTTGATTCTTGAGTAATCAATTCAAGATGATCTTTGATTGAACAAAGGAGTGCATTATACTTCAATATGTAATACGTAAATGTACAAATAACCAGAGTAAAACGTTTCAAAGGAAGATTTTTATTCATAAACAAAATCAAATACAAGAAAGACGCATACAACAGATTATTTTGAATGCATTAAAAGCTTTTAGTGTACTTTTAATGCTCACATTAACGTATGGCTTGTATTATGTATTAATATTTTATAGATGGAAAAGGTCCATTGAACTCTTTTTTAATACAGGTATGTTCTAAATATTTGTACACGGCATGTGGTATTTGGATAAGCACATTTTCCACCGAGTTTAATTCCCGGCAGTTTTTACACCGATAATGATGTAAAAAAACACACAAAAAATTGTACATATATTTGTGCTTTGTTTCCGTTGATTTACTAATGTAAGTTTAAAACGTTTTATTTACCCACTCTACCCCAACTTGATTCCATTTTCTAATAGTTATTTACAACTCGTTGAAAATGGCCCTCAAAATTAAATATTTGGGTAAATCATAAGAACGCAAATATTTATTTTTAATATATATATATATATATATATTTGTTTTGGCTTACTTAAAAACATTTTTTTTAAATTTTATTCTTTCTTTTTCCGGATAGTTTTCAGTCTCCTTCCAAACTCATTATCTGATCCCACATTACTCGTCATTTCATGTGTATAACAGAATGTATTCTTATTAAGTTTATAATGATGTTCACATAAAAAATATTGTATCAGTTCAAAAACAATTTTTAAGAAAGATAGGCTGGAGGTTGGGCTTATCCAGAGACCAGTATACGTATAATGAGTTAGAAACTAGCTTAAATCTATCTTCTCTTCAAGACCGTCGAAATAAATCCGACCTTCTAGTCCTATTGAAAATTCTCAACTCACTCTTCGATGCGCCTGAACTACTGAGCTCAATAAAATTAAATATCCCAACTAGAAACCTCAGACAAAACTTACTCTTTCATTCCATAGATGAATTAAGTTTTTTATGTGTATTTTTGATAAAAGAAAATAAGTACAAAATTCAAACAATTTTTTATTTGACCAGTATGATTTTTGGTTGGTTTAAGTATTTGGTCCGCCAAAGTACTTATATTTTGTTCTTGAAGATTTGCATAAAAAACTAACGAAATGAAGTTACTATTATTTGGCTAAGTAAAGAGGTAGTTGTCACTAAAATGGCGAAAATTTGTTAAGTATGCAGATTCACTCTGCAGGCTCTACAGAAGTGTTAAGTGCCAACCTTTTGCCTTTTGTTATATTCAAAACAAGCTTAAACCCTTGTTAGATAATTGCCATCTCCCACACCTTAATAACTTATATGGTATCGTAACTATTTTATTTTTGATCTTTGGCTTGACATTTTATTTTAGCCAATGGTTATTTATTAGTCGTAGTCTCTACTCATTTGACGATTTATATCTAGAGTCTATACGCGTCTAATAATTTACCTATCTTAATGCTCTCATCTGCAAGGGGCGGATGTCCCAAGGGACAATATTGTCTTTTTAAGGATTGACTATCTAGATGCACCTTGCGATGCTCCAAACTGAACCTTTCATAAATCAACTTATTATAATCCCCTCCATTTACTGAAAATGAACACTTTATAACCCAATACATTGGTTCCAGGAGGACACATTGAAATTAGATTCCTAACTTAGTACGTCGTGACTACGACAATTTATTATTAAATGTAAACTTGAATATTATTAAATTATAAGTACAGTAAACCCAACGAGTGTAGTTGGACACATCTTGTTCTCTTCAAAAGTGAACTAAATAAAACAATACCATCTTCGAAGCTGCCTTTTATTGACTACTGGAGGGCGATTCAATTACTCATTACAAAGTGCCCCTCAACACCTTACACGGCACATAACAGAAGATTGACTGAAAAGTTGGAAAAAAAAACATTTAAATATTTCCATAATTAAATTGGCTAATGTTTTTATTTAGTGTTAATCCTAAGATAGCACCCAAAATTTTACATTGCATAATTAAATCAGTAGGAATCTTTAAATGCATCCTCTCCACAATATGCTAACAGTGGCATAGGTATACGTATTTCCTAAATGTCACAATTTTTTTTTAAAATACTTTTTTGTATGAGATTTTAATTTGTGGTTTATTTACAGGACAAGCGATTTTTATTGTGGTTATTTTGTCCGGAAAACCTGTTACATAACTCAAGACATGAATTCACCCCCGACCCCACGATCCACCCACTACCCCTGCCCAACTCGTAACACGACCCTTATGTAAAGTTACATCATTTATATTATGCCTTATGCTGGGGTCGTAAACATTCAAACTTGCGTAGATAAATACAGTGATAGGCAAAGAAACTCTGACCAAAGTATTATATTCACTTTGTTATTAAATTTGTTTACACCACTCAATCAGGAGGTTCAGTGCTACGGAAAATTTAATATAAAAAATATTTTCTTACACGCGATAAGACACGTAACAATTAAAGTATTTAAACGTACTGCGAAGTATCGCGAAAACGTACGAAAAAAAAAAGAATTTAAAAAAAAAGGAACTACTTTGAACTATGTATGTCGCAACTTCATAAGAATCAACTAATGATAGCGTTGTGATATTTTTTGGTTTCCGGGAAGATAAATTATCAATCAGCAGATCTCTCTGACTGGAACTTGTGAAGTCACAGGCGAAGTAATTTCGAAATAACAAAACTTTAAAAAATCACAGCGTTGATAATACGATACATAAAAATAAAATAAAATAAACGTTTTACTTATTTTGATAGTCTAATAACAAAGAAAAAAACCACTAAACTTTTTATATTATAATTATAGAATAATTTTTAAATAAAAATCGTCAGTGGTAAATTGTTATTTTTAATCATATTATGAACACCAATTTTACACTACACAATACTCATTTGTATAACGAAAATTGGTGTTTATATGTTTAAATAATTACAAGATGGTTGATTAATTTTTAACTTTTGTTTCCTGGGGGAATGTGAGCATTGACAATAAATTAACACTCACTTGGTCTCTAACAGTATTTTAAGTTTCTGCTGACGATGTGGTCTGTAATGTCGTTGGTATACAAATGGCGTTCTTTTATAGTTCAGATAAGTAAAAGCTGTATTGAAATAACGAGCTTACTACATGAATCTAAAGTATCTAAACATGCGTTTGTTGAGCTAATTCTCAAATAATAGCAAAAAGAGCGCCTACAAATAGCTTTGAAATAGTAAATAATCATGTATCAAAACGGCTACCGCACCCGTCACACGTCGAGCTCTCTATTTCATCTGCCAGCAGTTCGTACGAACTATGCCTAGAACTCTCCACTTATACGTTTTGTTAGTGAATATAATTTGAACTTCCCCCTTATTGACCCATTTGATTGTAAAAAAATAACATTTAAAATGCTCGTCTTAAAACATACTTTTTTGTCTTATACTTAGTTTCAATAATAAAGTCTTATTTTATCTTATTTTATTTTATTATATTTTATCTCTAATTCTTAATATTTTTAATATATTTATATTTTCGACACTTGACACTTGTGCAATATTTACACACATGTCCACCCTCATTCCAATATAACACCCACCTTCTCACTCACTTACACTCACACAAACACACTAGTATGTATTGTACGTGTATTTAATTTATTTCTGTGGATATCTGTCATTGGTTTTATTCTCTGTATATTTTATTTGTTGTATTTTTGTTACATGTATTACTGTTGATATACCTAATAAATAAATAAAATAAATAAATAAATAAATATAATAAAAAAAATAAAAACATTTTTCATTCGGGTTGGTGTATATTGACACTGTCGCAAATTTTGGTTAAGTGGTTCAACGTTCGCTCCGCATTCTAACATGATCGGATTTTTTTAAAGACAATTTCAGTATATTGTCATGTACTTACATAGTACATATTGTATTTAGTTAGCTGGTGTTAGAAATTACTTACTCAACATGATGTAATATACCTAGAGCTCAGATGCATTTGGCGTTTAGCCACCTGGTAAAATCTCCGTGGGCCAATATTAATATCTTACGTAATGTAAAAATCGTGTAGTTTCATATAAAAGGGTCGCTAATGGTATTCACCTGTAAATCATATGCTTTAAGTGCGTGAGAAATGGATGTCGCGTGGGAAGAATAAAAGTAACTATTTTTTGTATTAACCTACCCCTCCATAGGACCAAAACTTGCATTATATAAATCCACACGCAGTCCTTTAGGAAGCAATTAGAAATCTATCCTCACGTCGTCACTATGAAGTAATACTTAATTGAAATAAATACGGAAAGCTTTCAAGTGTAATAATATGATGGCTTTTTATAATGTGTTTTAAACAATAAATTAATACACAGCATCTTCGTGGCTTGTCAATTGATCTAGTGGACCTCGATTGATCCTTATCTGTGTGCTACTACATCGGCACATAACGGCAGCTGTTTTTAAATAAAAATTAAGGAATGTTTATTAAATGGACAAAATATTTTGACACCGACTGTAGGTAGCAAATATTTTGGACACGGATCATTTTTCGTGCTTTAATTTGGAAAACAACGTTAGCATAATGTCTTTATAGACTACCCGGCTACGCTTATTATAGTGGACTCACTTTCTGAGGTCAACGATCTAAGATTATCCATAAATTTAATATTAAATAACACGCCATACAAATACGACGAACACAGGGTAGGGGGGAGAGAGACGTGTCAACGATATTAAACTAGGTCAAGAGTTTGGATCCAGCTTTCGAAAATACTGATTTACGAGGGTGAAAAAGAATAAGTCATAAAAATTCTATACCCGAAATAGAGGGTTATTTCGGGGTAAAAGGTACAAAACAAGACAAAGTGTAAAAAAAGTTCCAAAATAAACGGAATAAACAAAATGCCATCACCACATTTTAGTCTAAAAACACCGCGAGTATCCTGTTCAAAACATCTCATAAATATTCTACATATATAGAGTTGTATTTGAGCTTGTTTATGTCATATTTTATTTATTTATTACATCGTAACATAATTCATTAAATACAATCGAATGTTTTGTCAACGGGTTCTATTTCGCTGTGACATAAAAAACCGGTAGGTGTTATATTTTAGAGATTTAGGCAGGGTGGCTTCGAAATGAAAAAAGCCTAATTTCAAAGTTTTTTACTTGTGTTTAATTTTTTTCTTATATTTAAAATATATTCTAGTAAATTGCTATTCTTTCATTTTAATAATAGGATTTTACTCTATTTTCTTACTTTTTTTTATTTGTATTTTTACTATTTGTATATGTTCATTATTTAAAGTTATTTTATGTTCATTATTTTATACGTATACAGTATTATATCTGTACTCTTTTTATTTGATTATTAATTAAACCTAATGTCTGAGCACCCGATGACAAACTATTATTGAATAGTTTGTCGGGACAAAATATATTTGAATACTTTGTTTTCTTTATACTGTATTGATATTTTAATAATGTGTATATTATAATGAATAAAGACTATTATGAGCAGACCATGGCGCTTAGCTTTGAGAAAAACGTGAAGATTATATATTTATATAAAATGGTCTTGATGGTGAACAAAATATTTCAATGCAATAATATCTGACTTAACATTAGAGAATAAAGCAATATTATACGGAAAATACTAGCTGTAAGGTTATTTGGATCTGTCAGCTACGCAGCCTTGCATTTATGAGACGATATTTAAAGCCGTCAGTGGATTACACAATATCGACATTGGCATTGAGCGAACGTGGGGAAAATGCACAGTTAGTGACCGGGCTGTTGTCTCACAATATAATATTATATTCCGTATTAAATATATATTATGGTGGAAGAGGGTGGTGCAACAATTTATCTCCTTACTTATCGCAGAACGTGTTTGAGGCTTACGAGGGACAATTTCCAGACAGGCGCCATTGTATGACACGTGACCAGATTTGACACAGTCAACAACTAATTACAGTATTATACTAATATTATGATTTTATATTGTAATGAAATAAGCTCTCCTAACGAACCACATGGGAGGCGTTAAATCATAATTAATGGGCCTGAAACTGCTAGTTAGTGGGTAATAAGACCGTATTGCGACAAGGTGGCATTTACGAAGAACATGAATAAACCGCAGGGAAAGAAATCCCCGCACGTGTCTTTTGATTTTTTATAATGTATAGCTTTAACTATTAAGGGAGTGATTCTTAGGCACGCAACGTCACGTTTAAATGTTTAAAGAAAAAAATCAATTTTATGATTGCGAAACGGTTAGAGGGATTCTATACTATCTTTAGCAATGCGTAGTCCATTTTAACAGTCCTGAAAAATGTTCTTAAAAAGTTCGTGTTTCTAACTGATAGGTGAATAGAAAATAAACATAATTTAACATAAGTTTATTTTTAATGGGAGTTGCTAATTGATTACCTCGCTTATTATGTACAAGGTGTGACTGCATAAGGTGTGTTCCTTCTAATTGTCCTAACTATCGTGTGAGGATTTGGTGGGATAGTCGGCTGCGGTCTTCTTAAGGAACTTCTCCGCATTTGATTAATGAAGAGCAAACCTTAGAAAACTTATTCAGAAGAAGCCGGACTATTGACGTTTGTTATGTACTTACATTAAGTACATTTTGCATTTAGTTAACTGGTGGTAGAAATTAAGTACTCCACAGTATGTAATATACCTAGAGCTCTGATGCATTTGGCACTCAGCCATCTGGTAAAATCCCTATGGACCAATACTAATCTCTTAAGCAATACAAAAATCGTGTAGTTTCATTCAAAAGGGTCGCTAATGGTATTCACCTGAAAATCATATGCTTTAAGTGCGTGAAAAATAGAATTTCGCGTGAATCTCAGGATGTCGCGTGGGAAGAATAAAATGATCATTTTTTTGTATTAAACTACCCCTCCCTTTTGGTCCTATGACCAAAACACGCGTTATATAAATCCATACACAGTCCTTTAGGAAGCAATTAGAACTGTAGCCTCACCTACTTACTACGCTACTATGACGTAATACTTAGTTTAAATAAATACGGTAGCGTTCAAGGGTAATATTGTATAGGCTTTTTGTAATATCTTTTAAATAATAAATTAATTTTCAACATCTTCTTGTCTTGTCAATTGATCTAGTGGACGTCGATTGATCCTCTGAGTTCTACTTCATCGGCACATAGCACAGTCATCAACAAACCTTCCGTTCCACTTAGACAGTGTTCAGCTTGTGTCGTATTGTTTATTCCGACAATTGGCTTTCCTATTTTACCATATGTATGATAGTACCTCACGTGATAAGTCCTTATGACTTATTACGCTTACGATATCTCCCAAGTTTTTTCAGACTTCTACATCGCCTTAAGGCTGCATTCGCTCGAAGCTAAAAAAAGCTTTTATACAAGTTTCTTCAGCCACCTCTTGTAGTTTTATAAAGTTTAAAAAATATGTATTTTCATTTGTATTAACTTAAAGGCCGATTCAAAATCCCAAACAAAAATATTTCCTTTGTTTTAATCAAAGTTTATTATAAATTGTGATCATGCAGTTACTAATGAAAAATATGGTAAAGCAGTTTTAACTGAATGCTGCTTTACTAGCGTTTTAGTTAATGCAAATAAATGAAATCACATGCATCCCGTAGGGATACATTGCCAAGAAAAGGGTTGGCAAAGATTATAGGTACATCCTTTGAAAAGTTATTAGTTATGTATATATTGTTGAATAATGACAATGATAATAATATTGAATTGCTACAAGGAACGAGCATACTTCTTCGCAGTCTCAACCCTGGGGATTGGTTTGCAGCAAAGTCCTGAATCTCATCCGCCATTGGTCTCTATTTTCTCCAGCCCTCTTCAGCTCGATATATGAGGCGCAGTTTGAATCATCGCACACTTGCTCCAAATATTCCCGTCGGGGGCGCCCTCTATAATGTGTCCCCTCAGTCATTCCCTCTATGATGTCGTGCAGGAGACCCTTATGGCGCGTAATGTGGCCGATCCATCGGGATGAGATGGTTTTGATTAGGTGCCTACCTTCTTCGATTCTGTTGAGAACCTCGTCATTAGTGATGTGGTCTCTCAAGCAAATTCCTAATATTTTTCTGTAGCACCACATCTCGAAGGCCTCTAGTATTTTTTTATCTCTTTCGGTAAGGCACCATGTCTCACAACCGTACATCAATATGCTCTATACATATGTCTTAGAAAGTTGCTTGCGGAGTTTTAGATTTATATTATTCGACTCAAAAAACTTTGATTTTTTGTTAAACGCAAGCCTTGCTTGGTCAGTATGCGGCAGTCGACTTCTCTTTTTGTTCTCCCATTCCAGGTGAACCTGCTTCCAAGGTACACAAACTCTTTCGCGTTTTTCAGAGTTGCTTCTGACATTACTATATTCATTCGTTGCGCATTACGGGCCGCAGTCATTACTTTGGTTTTGCTCCTGTTTATTTTCATATTATATTTAAGCATATTATCTAATACATTTTATATTTCAACACATTCCTTAAAGTGATTTTATTTCAATGCAATACATTTTTCTGGAAACTAACTATGAGTGAAACCTGTTTTAAGGCAGATGCGGGAATAAATTATGCATAAAACAAGACCAATAATAGTAAGTACAAACGGACGACATAATTAACAATATTATAAGAAATGCCTGAAAATTTTGCGTTCAATTGCAAGTAAATAAAAAATATTTTTCGAGTAGGTTATTTTTTTTATCCCCAGTTATGGCGAGTCAGTGCCTTGGGTATACTATAAATTTTCATAAAAAATAAGAATAATAAAGATACGAATAAGTACAAAAACAGAAATAGTGTATGTCTTACATGTATCCTGGCCAACTTGTAGAGATTGTCCAGAAGACTGGAAGAGTTGTCATCAATGAAGACTTTCACAACATTCTTATTGGTCATTCGGGACAGTATCTTCTTCTGCGCCCGCAGACCGATGTCTCTCGCTTTGAATGCGTTTTCCGTCATGACTGGAAACCAAACAACAAACATGAATAATTTCAATAAATGAACGGGTATTAATTTAATTAAACAACGAAATATGTAAAATATAAAATAGGGCGTTTTTTAACTCGAGAAATACATCTCTGTTGAAAAAATATCAAATATTTGTATTAATCCCATAAAGACAAATCCTAAATTGGTCTACAAAAAGACGGGCCCTGGGTCCGTATTAAAATGGGATTTTCAAAATAAAATTAAGTTTACCGTATCAAAAATAGAATATGTATTTTTTTTCCGAAACATTTTTAATTACAGGTAACCGACGAAGATAATTAAATTTTTCGTATAAACATACACATTTTGGTGCGTAATTACTCTGTTAATTTCCTATTTTAATCGGGACCCTGGAGGGCAAGTACAATAGGATGTTAATAGAGTTATCTTCAACTGTCAATTGTTCAAAAAATGTGTATGTTTGTATGAAAATTTCAAGTACCTTCTCCGGTAACCTGATATGTAACATTTTTAGAAAAAAAATATGTTACATATTATCTTTTTCATACAAAAAACTTAATTTTACTTTGTAGATAAAATTGATAAATGTTAACTTCGCATTGTAATACGGGCCCTAGGCCCCAACCTATAAGTTCCTTTTTGGATTATCTTCAATTGAATCTACAAAGTAAAATTAAATTTTCTCAATTAAAAATAAAATATGCACATTTTTTTTTCTCTAAACATGTTCAATTACAGGTTACCGAGTAAGATACTAAATTTTCATAAAAATAAGCACGATTTTACTTTATACCGTCTCGATATGTACCGACGAAGATAGCGTTTTTACAATAGCGAGTTAACAAAGTTATCTTCAAATTTCTACAAAATCAAATCTAATACGAAAATGTGTATATTCGTATGAAGATTTTTATTATCATCATCGAAAACCTATAATTAATCATGTCTAAAAATATATTACATGTATAAAAATATTCACTTTTAATCTTATAAAAAAAAAAAAATTACAATATGGACATGGTAATACGGGCTCTGTAGTGCGATTCTGAAAACTCTTTAGGGGGTAGCTGATTACACTGGGTGGTTAACAGAGTTTTTTTTTCTGTACGAAAATGTGCATCTTTTAAAGTATTTTTTTTAATTTAACACATGTTCACTTACACGTTACCGGCAAAGATACTTACATGTTTTATACAAGTATCACATTCTCGTTTAAAAATCGATTTTAGTTTATAGACCGATTAAAGGCAATCTCAGTTAACATTGTAATCGTAAATCTGAAATGTGGTATTGTTCAAAAAGTTAAACATATATTATAATATTATCATATACCCGTATGGATTATATTATATCAAATACATAGATTACATTCCGATGACTATTTGAATCCTAATGTTGAATCACGTGTTTACAAAATATTATGTGGTTTTAATACATTTCATTATACGTGCCTCGCATAGCAAAACATACGCCTATCCGACCATCCAACATTCACAGTAATGTTATTATTTTCACTAATATACATTTCCAATCATCTTTTAATTTTAAACATAAGAATTTAATAAGACCTGGAATTTCAATTTTAAATAATCCATCACTGAAACATTCCAACAGACAGGCACGTTTATATTATGGTGATTCACATCCGATATTATCCATTACTGGGATATTTTATTTACGATTTAAAATTTTTTTTTTTTTTATTTATATCCCTACAGAGATGAGGTAGAATTTTTTTCAAATTCAAGATTCAGGATTATGGATATTCGAGCGTTTACAGGGCTTATGACCTGTCATTGGCTGGGTTAAGTGGCCACTTTATGAAGGTACTACAACATTCCCCATTACGCTTATTTAGCGAATATCCACACCAGGTAACATTTTTGGTTTTTGTATATATGCTACGAATCAAGAACCCATCCACAAGCGAGTTGGAAGCGCCATCTATGCATTAATATTGAAGTTAAGTATTTAATTAGCAGATTACTTTATTTTGTGTAGTTAAGACTCATCAGCCGAGTTAAATTAAGTACTAGTAAACGCTTGTGGATGGGTTCTTGATTCGCAGCATATATACAAAAACCAAAAATGTTACCTGGTGTGGATATTCGCTAAATAAGCGTAATGGGGAATGTTGTAGTACCTACATAAAGTGGCCACTTAACCCAGCCAATGACAGGTCATAAGCCCTGTAAACGCTCGAATATCCATAATCCTGAATCTTGAATTTGAAAAAATTCTACCTCATCTCTGTAGGGATATAAATAAAAATATATACCTACTCCCGTCTTGGGAGAAAATCCAGATTTGTGTGCAGGTACACGAACCAAAAAATGTTAAAAAATAATTATTCAAATTAAATTCAGAGGGGTTCTTGTAACGTAAACAATACTAAAAGGGAGATTCAGATAAAGGCGTAAACAATATTTTTGTAAATGTAAACATCAATCTATCCTTGCTTACTTCACCATTAGAAATAATATGTCTTTTTCTCTTACGATGAATAAAAACAATGTTTTTTATTTAGAAAAAAAGAGAAATACTTGAGTTCTTATAATTTACTAAAATATTTAAATTTTCAGGCCATTTACTAAAAAGTCGTAAATAGCTTGTGCTGGAAAAATGGTAATCGAGTTGTGGTAGAGTGGGATTTGAACCTCGGCCCCTTGGCCCGTGAGTCTACATTAATACCACGGGACCACAACCCGGTTACAATATAAAAATATTAACATATTACAACAGAGATCAATAACATTTAAGAGAAGGTAATATAGAAGTCTAGGCATCTACAGGGCTTATGACCTGTCATTGGCTGGTTTAAGTGGCCACTTTACATACTGTGTTACATTCACCATTCTGCCCATATTTGAACATCTATATTCCTTAAATTCTTTCATCTGTTGATGTTTGTGAAGTTAAAGAGCTGAAACCTTTATTTATGCGGGTGAGATTCATCTAATTGAATTATTTCACCTACATAATTTCACCCGCATAACTGCACAAACATCAACAGATGAAAGAATTTAAGGAATATAGATGTTCTAATATGGGCAGAATAGTGAATGTTACGCAGTGTGTAAAGTGGCCACTTAAACCAGCCAATGACAGGTCATAAGCCCTGTAGATGCCTAGACTTCTATATTACCTTCTCTTAAATGTTATTGATCTCTGTTGTAATATGTTAATGTTAACAGTTCCCCAGGGAGTTGAATCCAGTCCTTGTCTACAAAAATTTGAACAAACTCAAAATATTGTTGATAAATCCACCTGGTCCATGAAAAAGTATAGAAATTGAAAAAATCAAAATTTCAGGAGTTGCCTAGTATAAAGGTGAAATAATTCAATCGGATGAATCTCACTCGTATAAATAAAGGTTTCAGCTCTTTAACTTCACAAACATCAACAGATAAAAGAATTTGAGAAATTTAGATGTTCAAATATGGGTAGAGTGGGAAATGTTACACAGTGTGTAAAGTGGCCATTTAAACCAGCCAATGACAGGTCATAATCCCTGTAGATGCCTAGACTTCTATATTACCTTCTTAAAAATGTTCTTCATCTATGTTGTAATATGTCAATTACATAGTAGTTAAATATTTTTTAAAGCATATTTTTTAACAGAAATAACTTTGAAAATAATTGATTTATTTTCTTGTGTTGATAGCGCGATTTCGACAAATCGCCGTTTTAAAATGGCAAAAACATATGTTTTCTTTACTTTTTCTTAGACTATAGCCGTAACACTTATTATTGGATTTTAGTTTGATCGTATTATGCCCAGTAGATACGATTTGATTAAATATTTGACTATGTAATCTACTTGTGAAACAATGGCTTACCCAACCGGGAAATTAATTTAGCATTGTGAACAAATAGTTGTAATATAGATAACCGCCTAATGTTGGGAAAAGAGAGTGTGTGAAGAACAAAAGTGTGACACTTACTACTATAAGAAGCGGCTTTAAGATTGAATTTGTTATGGATATTAAAATAAATATAAATAATATATGCCAAATGTTGTTAAATATTTGTATACACCCACTTACCGACTTTTCTATGTCTACCGTTTATAAAATTTAAAAAATATCTAAAACCAACACGACATGCATTTTAATAAGAACATGCACTGATTAGGACAAACATGCACTGATTAAATAATGAAAATATTCTCTTGTTTGAGAATTAATAGGTTAATCGGTTAATAATCCTAATAGGTTAATAATCAGTGCATACGCTTATTAAAATGCATGTCGTGTTGGTTTTATATTTTTGTGCAACAACTATGGTGAAGGTGTATAGTAGGTTTTGCATGTTGGTTTAATTGATGTCCTGACGAAGAGAGGGGTACGTCTCGAAACCGGTAGACAGAAAAGTCGGCAAGTGGTTATATACAAATATTTAAAAACATTTAGTGAAATGCTTGACCACAAGTGCTTTTAATATTAATAATATATTAACTTAAATATTACTTACAATATAATTTGACAATAAAAAAACACAAATGCACATTATAAAATTACCGAGTAAGACGTCATACTGTATAGAAATAATTTCCAAAACTAAACTTTAATCGACACACGAAAGTTACAATTTTAATAAAGACTCTTTATTTTGATAGTAAAATAAATACTTTTCCGTGTTATTTGTGGCTTAAAATAACAAAAAATGTGGAGGTTAATAGACAGGCAAAGCAAACATGTTCACATTAATGGCTTTTATTACTCGCCTGAACCAATAAGGCTTTATTGAATTCCGACAGTTTAAGTAAAATCTTGGTGTATTTCTTTTTGTAACAACAGTTATTAGGCAACAAAATTCTTTAAGAAATCAACGGTTGGAAAAAAGCTGGGGTGAAAGAAAGTGATTGAAGTGATAAAATAATCACCATTCATAATTATTATGTGATTATAGGGAGTTTTATTATTTAGTACTAACTATATTAACATACCACTTATCAATAATAGATGTCGCTAGTTTTTTCCATACTTTCATTATCCATATTAAATCAACAAGCATGATCATATAATATTCAAACCAATTACATTGTACGAAATTAATATATGAAAGTGATAGTTTTTAAAAGGGATGAAAATATAACTAAATGTGAGATCACTGTGAACGGAGATATTCTAAATCAGGTAGAAGAATTTGTGTACCTGAGAAGTATGTTTACTAAGGATGGAAAGACCGAGAAAGATATTGAAAAGAGGGTAAGTTCCGGGAACAGGGTGAACGGTGCACTGAAATCTACTTTGGCAAACAAATGTTCATCACAAATATTTGCAGTTCACAATGGAGTTCTGGTGCCAACTCTAATGTGTGGGAGCGAAGTATGGAATTGGAAAAATGAAGATGAAAGTAGATTAAATGCTGTCGAAATGCGATTACTCAGGCGAATGTGTGGTGAAACGATGTATGATAGGTGCACAAATGTCGAGATCTGTGAACTGTGTAAGGCTGAGATATGCATTATCGACAGAATCAAGAAAGGGGTGCTGCGTTGGTTTGGTCATGTAGAGCGAATGGACAACGAAAGAACGGCTAAAAGAATCTACGATGCGAATGTGGATGGATGCAGAAAACGAGGAAAGCCGAGAAAGACATGGCACGATCAAGTCCATCAAATACTTGAAGATGGACATGTCAAAAGTAGGAATAATCGGCGTGCGTGAATGAGAAGATGTATGAATGTAGAAAAAACGAGATCCGTATGCAAATATATAGTGATATAGCGTTCTATCCTCTCTGCCTACCCCTATGGGGAAGCGGCGTGATGGTTTGTTTGTTTGTTTGTGAATATAAAAGCAGACTATCTGCAAGCATAATTGAGAATGTTACACAGTGTGTAAAGCGATCACTTAATCCAGCTAACTACATATCATAAGCTCTGTTAAAGCCTATACTTCGGTATTTTTCACAGCTTTTGCTTTTTGCTTTTGTTGAAAAAATATACAATTAATTAATATGAGTAAATATTTGTATATAACCACTTACCGAAAACGTTTGATGTTGTGGGAGAAATAGTTGAAAAACGAGGGAGGGGATGAAGGGAGGGTCGTAAGTTTAATTGGTATAGGGTGACCATTACAATGGAACATCGTATAATGTAAAAATATTTAATTTTTATTTTTGCTATTACTTAATAATGTAATGCTTCCACTTTCCATTATGTTGTATCCCAACTCAACACAGGGCCCTTGGCCTCACAGAGTTTGGGGTACGTTTTTATTGTATCTTTTTGTAATATGTATGTATTTGTATGAATTAATAAACTTTTTAAAAATAAAAATATTGGACTATATTGAAAGGTGGTTTGATTATTGATCAAAGAAACATTATGTTTTATTCATCCCTACTAAAAGCACGTGAATTTAAATCGGCATGTCGGTTTTATATTTTTGCGCAACAACTACGGTGAAGGTGTATAGTTTAATTGGTGCCCTGACGAAGAGACGGGTACGTGTCGAAACCGGTACACATAGAAAGCGGGTTAGTGGTTATATGGAAATATTTAAAAACATTAAGTATAAATTTATATTCATATTCAATTTTATCTGCAAAATAAAATTAAGATTTCTGCATGAAAAATAGAATACATATGTATTTTTTTTCTATACATACTGACGGAGATATTTTTTTATTACTCAATTTTCATACAAATATACACACTTTCCTACATAAATATCGATTTTACTATGTCTGTATCGTCTCGATATATTACCTTCTCTAAAATTTTCTTCATCTCTGTTGTAACAGAAAATATAATATGTCACTTTAGCTTTTTTCACATATAGTTAGGATGGAAGTTTAAGTATACAATTTTATTGCAAAGCGCTCCTGAGGTGATTTTTCACAAAAAATGGCGCTATATCAATCAGCCAAATATATTATTATTGTGCACATAGTAGTGCATTCACACATAATGTTAGTACATATGTTTTCTCACAGAGTAAAATAACGATCGAAGGAATTCAACCAAATGACCTTTAAAGCTAATATCATTTTACAAACATATTGAACATCTTCTCATATTTCTCTATCCGGATAAATAACGAAGCAATATACCTACTTACGATATATTTTAATAAATAAATCTGTGGAAAGGTGGCTAAGTATGGTCACTTATTATAAATTTTGAAGGAGAGAATTTTCAATATTTTATGGGCTCTAAAAAATCAGATTTTTAGTTTAGAAGCTAGTGTCTAGTGTCAGTAAATGCATCGAACTTTATTTGATGCTCCAGGAATGTTTTCAATTCAATCAATTTGCCATCTTTCGTAATAGAAAAAAAGACATGTTATAAAGTGACACGGCTTATATACTCCAACCCTATTAGATTATGACATATCATATTTTGCAATCTAAAACAAAAACGGCAAAAGGAGACATATCATAAATTGTCAACCATGGATTTCATTTCTAAATACTGTATGTAACGTCTGTTGTCAAGTCATGTTTATCTCAATTTGCCATCTTTCGTGATAGAAAAAAAGACATGTTATAAAGTGACACGGCTTATATTCTCTCACCCTATTAAATTAAGACGTGCCATATTTTGCCAGACTGTAGATCTCATCGAAACGAATCCGGTGAAATATATTAAATAACTCAATTTGCCTACAAAAGTGACATACTATACTAAGCCATCTTTCTTCTGATATAATACATCGAAAATAATACAGACTACAAACTTTTAAGTTCATGAAATATTCATACAGTAATGTTCAGGAACAATAGAACAAGGTGCATGAAAACGGTGAAAGGGTGAACGGGTACCCTGAATAAAATGTTAGCAATATCTGGCGGGCTGTCAATCTGGTTTAATAAAAATAACACAGATCTAAAAAATGCGTCTGTTTTCAACATTTGAAAGTTTGTGATATTCCGCTAGTTAGCCTGTAATATAAATAAATTGATAATATTAAATTGACATAAAATAGCATAGATGGAAACGGATTTTTGTAACTGAATTTAATTAACACGTAAATTAACACAGTTTTTGTCAACATTTGTAATAATTGTCATGAGAAAGAATGACAATATCCGAAATAAGCCGTCCATACAATAAAAAAGTTCAGTGTTTTTTTTTTATTAGTAGTAAACTATTAAACTTAGCCAAAAATTTTTTTTTAACCTTTATGTATCGTATTATCAGCGCTATGATTTTTTTTTGTGTTTCTGAAATTACTCCGCATGTGACGTCTCAAGTTCTCTTCCCCTTTTTCTCGGTGAGTTCTTCAGATTGGTCAGTTGACTTACCGTAAACCGGGAAATCTATCACAACTCTCTTATCATTGGTTGATTCGGTGGAACTAGTAACGTCGTTCAATATGTTTCGTTTTTTAAAAAAAAAATTTTTTTTCATAGGTACTTTTCAAGAAACTTCGCCGTACAATTTAATGCTTTAATTTTTACCGCGCGTAAGAAAACATTTTTCATAACCAATTTCCCGTAGGGCTGTACTTCCTCAATTGATAAACTAACCGTGAAAGGGGCAATGAGAGCAGAAGAGTTAAAATCAATTTAATTCGCGTTATATTAGATTTACATTTTCATAAGTAATTCGTTTATTTAAAAAGGTTTTTAGTATGACATAGATTTATAATTTAAAAATAAATATTTGCGTGCTTACGATTTACCAAAATATTCTATTTTTGGGGGCATTTTTAACGAGTTGTAATTTATTCACTATGAGTTTGTAACCTCTCCAGGAAATAGTGATTTTTTAGTTATTCTATGGAATGTTCGAGAAAATAATACGATTGACCTTTATGCACCAGACACGATCACTCTTGTTTTTATTTGTACAATTATTGAGGACGTTTGCTTATGTCATATTTTGTTTGTGTAACTTAAAAACTTGACGATTTCTTGTCGCCCTCACAATGACGTAAGCGCTTCAGATATTGAGGAACTTAAGTCGCCATTTTGAGAGTAAACAAGTAGGTACTAAATATAACACAAACGCTGAATTTGACACATCGAATGTAATTGTTTTACCGACAACCATACTAAGAATCTACCCTGGAAGTAAAGAGGGTCCTGTCAGATTCTATTCTATAATTTAATACAAAATTATGTAACTACTGGGTGCCAAGAATTATCATTGTTCTATTGTTCGTATAAACCAGAAATAACTTAAAATACTTAGTCCAAGAACGAAAAAACCTTTTGTGTTTATTCATTCAGCCCGGGTGTATACTCAAACATATACGGAATTTCAGATTAATTGAGTGACATACCTACTGAAATAAAAAAGTGGCGAATTTATTTTTTTGGTTACTTGCCTCCATATACCTCCCTAAGTAAGAAACTATTTTAATGTTCTGCTTATGTTGATAGGAATCAAAACAACTCAGAGCAATCTGTACCATAAAGGACAAAATAAGGATGTTTAAAGAGTTGTCGATAAAAATTAGGGATGCTGAGTTTATCGTTTCGTGAGATGGGGATCGTTTATTTTATATTTTTTCACGAGAAAGCGTCTGAATAAATGTCATATTTTAAAAAATTTACTTTTGTATGTAGCACTTATTAGTTAAGGAATAGCTGGTTATTAAAATTTATTTTGTACATCTAAATCAGAGGCCCCCAAACTTATTTGTCCCGTATATCGTGTGTCGATTTTTTCTGTTTTCGGTAGATTCCTTGCTTTCCTAATACTGATTTTTATAACTCATCAACTTTAAATGTGATTTGGAAGCGGACACAGAGTTATTCGCTTTGATAAGGTTTACTAGAGTGAAAAATTAAAAAATAAATAAAGCAAATACAGTTATACATTTGCTATTGAAAACGACACAAAATACAAATCTAGTATTTTTTTACGTACAAATAAATACACAAAATTCGATGATTTTAATAGGAGGGATGAGTCTTATACTTTTGTAAAATTTAAATACTTCACTTTAATTTATTAATTGACTTAGTGTTTATTTTGTAGAACTCTACACTATAATTTTAATATTGAAATCAAACATTGACTTGAGTCTCCATAAAATCGTTTAATCCCATTTTTAAGACGGCCTGCCTTATTGGAACCCATTCTCGTGTGCCACCGTTTACATCTCATACACCCTCAATATTGTTTTACTGATTTGGGGTCGATATAGACTACTTTGAAAATGACTGATATAAATATATTACGTAAACATACTCGTACATTACAAACATTACATAGAAAATATCGTTTTTTTTTAGTCTGACTACTGCCATTCTGGTTGTTTTTTTTTGTTTTGGAGCGAATCCTCCATATATAATATATAATATATCAAACTAGTTTAAAATATGTTTAAATTAAATTAAATTAGGTAATTTAATTGAACAAACATATTTCATATTCCACAATCTTTGACCATTTATATTCAGTTTTGTGTGCTGAAAAAATACACACAACAAAATGATAACTTTTTTTTCATCAACACAGACCTTCTAGTGAGTCGGAGCAAGCACATATACATAAGTCGTTCCTGGGCATTATTATTTCACCTCATGTTTGAACCGTGATAGCATTTATTTCTTAATCTGCATCTTTAAAATTGTTTAAATTATTTGAAATATAAAACATGTCAACCAAATACGAAGGGACATTGTAGATAGCCTGTAGAAGTAATATTATAATATAATATATATATACATCATGCGTAGTCCATTCATAGAACGCATGGAACCATTGGTTCCCCTAAATTTAGCCAAATAATATTTATAAAATAGCATGTCCAATAAATTAATTATCACGCATTACATTTCGATTACTTTAAACAAATAATGTTATAATCATTTTATAAATAATCGCGATAAATAGCGGCGGAGTTTTAATATCGCCTTATAAAAAATGTTAA
This sequence comes from Micrasema longulum, assembly GCF_059751315.1. NCBI lineage: Eukaryota > Metazoa > Arthropoda > Insecta > Trichoptera > Brachycentridae > Micrasema > Micrasema longulum. The sequence goes on from NW_028278812.1 coordinate 160,947, forward strand.
AAAGCAACATAACCTCCCGACACATCCATTTACCAGCGCTGGCATGCGCGTACTGATCGCCTGATCGGCGTGTACTTGCTTCTGGCTGGCTGGGTAACGATTAAAAGAACGATCGCGATGGAAGCAAATTCGAAATTCCGTTCCAGCGCCGTACTGAACGCGCAGTCCGGGCGCCGGCGCAGACTAAAATTCTCACTACGGAACGAAAGCAATCGAAACATACTAATACATTATTTTCCATGTAGAACGCAACTGCAGCACTGATGCGATTTTAGTATTTTGGCGCTGAACATAATATTATAATTATGATTTTGTGGTGGAGTAGGAAAACAAAATAAAATGTAGAATTTAATTCAAACAATACATTAATAAAATGTTGATTTGTTATAAGAAAAAAGTTTATAATCTACTATGTTGATTTTTCCGGTTCAAAAAATGACCAATTCTTTTTCGTTGAAAAGTCATGTTTTTTAATAAGAAGATATCTATTTTGGTTTCACTGCATTTAAATCAAATGAAATAAAATGCCACAAAATACTTCGCAGTTATTTATTTGAGTATATATTATAGGGAAGTTGGTTGATTTGTTATTACATTTTATAACTAGATATGTAATATTGTTGTTACTATTTCTAAATATATGTGTAAAATATTTAGTTTGTCTTTAATTTTTTAAGGGCAGTGTATATTATTATGTACCAATCACTTATATATTAATTGCTTCACTAATAAAAAAACTTGATACACATGTTATATAGCCATATACCTAGCACATATATTAGAGTACATATGTATAAAAGGTTATATCGATCTGCGTTGTGGTTGTTTTCAGGGTCCCAGCACGCGAGAATTCCGAAATTACAAAAAAGGGCGCCTAATGAAAATCCCTTCCATTCGTTCGAAGAAATCGACGGGGAAAATTGGATTCTTGAACTGTTACGCGAAATCAATTCTCAGAATCTTTCAAGTTCAGTAACCCTGGTAAATATCGCAAAATAACAAATCAGTATCTAAGGCAACTCACATTTAACCGATTTTTAAAAAGAGAAAGGAGTTTTTACCAATAATGGACAGGCGATTCTTTTTATTCGGGTCAAAGTTGCTCATGTGGGATTATTAAAAAGTAGGTCGTCATACAAAACGTAATATAGAATAAGTTATTAAAAAAATAATACGTGTCATTAATTTATTCTGATGTATTTGAAATTCGTAATGGAGTACGGCAGGGGTGTATCTTGTCACCCTTACTATTGAATATTTATACAGAATATATAATGAGAATCGTATTGGAGAACTGGGACAAAGGCACCTCTTTTAATGGAAGACGAATATTCAATTTGAGTTACGTGATTATACTGGTCTCCTTGTCAATGATGAAGACGACGTAAGCGAACTTATCTTTTGACTAGAAAATACTAGCAATAATTTTGGCCTTCAAATCAACAGGGAAAAGACCAAAGTGATGATAATTGACTGGAGAAATGAGAATAGACCGGAAATAATTCTAACTGGAAATTTCGACGTCGTAATGGATATATTTATTAGAGGATGGTGCGTTTCTGACATAGAGAGACGAAATGCTATGGCTCGATCTGCGATGAAGAAATTGAAAAAAGTTTGGCAAAAACGCAGTGTCACCCAGTTTACAAAAAAAAAATGGTCGAAACCCTATTTTTTTAATATATTCTTGTATGCCGCAGAAACGTGGACCCTGGGAGAAAGAAAACAAAGAAAGACAGACGCTTTCGAAATATGGTGCTGGTGTAGAATGCTGCGGATACTATGGTCAGCCTATTAGACTAATGTCTATACAGGTGTTCTTTAAACCCTGTTACATCCGAAACCACGATGATCAGAATGGGCAAGAAAATATATAAGTAAATTTGAAAAAATATTTATTACAAGTATTTTCATTACTATAATTAACATGTAGAAAATATTAGAAGGATTCGCCTGTTACAACGTGCACTTGAGTGCTTGAGCACCAGAAGAAAAACAAAAGCTTCTTGGACCGGTGAACAATTCCTTTACTTTTTTAAACAAAGTTAATACGGCAATCGTATTTTTTTACCGAAAAAAATTTTCAGTAATCAAATTTACTAGCATCGTATAAATATACATAAGGACCTTCAGCCTTCTTTATCTTCAAGTTCGTTTGAAAATATCCCAAAAGGGCGAAACGATGGCCAGATTTCGTCAAATAAAAAATACTCAGACTCGAATCAGCGTTTAATTGAAAACTTAGTTCCTAGATTTGAAAAATTAATATATTTATTTGCATGAAAACCATATTCTGACTGCAATACGTGTGTGGAATAAAGGATACATGGAAACATGCGACACTGTATACATTTTCGTGAAAATCGATAGTTCCGTTGTTAACGAGTACCTTCTTGAGAACGTTGAATAGGTTAAGTCGAGGTCGCTGGTCGAAGTACACATACACCTATTTCTACCACGAGTTAAAACATGTGTATATCATAGAATTGTAAAGTGACGCCCACCGCAGAGGGTGGAATACAAAATCGGTTAGCTTAGGCACTGCACAATCGAGTGGGCCGATAATGTATGAAGTTTTTTTTAATTTTTTTAGACATCAAAGTGAAAGAGGTCTAAAAAGTTGCATTTTGGATCACATTGAACGTAAAAATAATTAAAAAAAATATTCCATACTACTTTTGGCCCGCAACCGAGGTTTGAAGTTTTCAACTGTCTGAACATTTTGTTAATTATCTATATTGATAAAATTATTTTTTGTTAGTAAAGATTTTTAGTAATCACATTTCAAATCCGAACACGTTTTAAAACTACCGAAACGCAAAAAGTTTACACTCCGCGGAACTGATTTCGTTGAGCGCCGGGGTAATATCGACGAAAACAATAGCTAATTAAAACAATGCTACCCATTTATTACAAAACGAATTGCAACTCACGCCCTTAGATGCTTATTTAATAAGATTTAACGCACATTATACAATTTTATTAAACTGATTTTTACTTATAGACGAAATGACAGCCGATTTAGTGCAAAAAATTACACACATTTTAGAGAAGAGAATATGGAAGTCTAGGCATTTACAGGGCTTATGACCTGTCATTGGCTGGTTTAAGTTGCCACTTTAAACACTCTGTAATATTAATCATTTTGCCTGTATTTAAACACCCATATTTTTTCAATTCTTCTATCTGTTGATTTCATTTTATTTTGAATAGGTTGATGCTAGTTTTTCGTCTTGAATAGGGTGGTACTGGAAACAGCGAATCTATCAACAATTACTTTATTTTAGGCTTAATAGGTTTGAATTGTGGCCTGTGGTGGTGACTGGTCTGGTTCTCCTGAACGGACTTGCTTCTTCCGGTTTACTAACAAGCTAATGAACTAACATGCCCTATCGCCGTCAGAATTGAGAAAATTGGATTGAGGGTGACAGACAAATTGTCTGTATATACTTAGTTTACTCTGACGGCGATAAAGGCATTGAAGGAAAAAACGTAAATTCTTTAAAAAAAAAACACGAATCTTATTTAAACAAAATGTTTTTGGAAAAAAAATGTGCGGATCTAAAAGGAATGGAAATTATACAGTATTTGTAATAAACACAAGGTTCACGAAAACAAAAAAGTAAGACCAATAATTACACATTTCCCATTAATTTATTATTGATACTTTTGTATCTCCTTTTGGAGAGGGGAAAAAAATTAATACTAAAAAAAATAATATCATAAAAATAAAATAAAAAGTACATTAAAGGCAGAAGACATGGTATAGTCCCAACACTACTTTCCTCCCCTCTCCCCTGCTTCCGTGAACATTTATATTTTTTATTTATGTTTATTTTTTTATGGTTTCCATTTTCAAATTTAGTTTTTTGTTTTCATTTTATTAAAGTGAAAAAAATAGAACCCTCATTGTTGTGAAGAGATTAATCTCCGATTGAATCATTTCACATACTAGATAACGCCTGAAAACAATTTTCCATTTTTTATGCTCCTCTTGACCACATTTGGACAAACTTAAAATGTTGTAAATAATAATTGTTGTGTTTTTGTCGAAATGAGCAATACCGATCCTTTTATTTGCCTTTTTTATTCAACCCATTTTATATTAATGAAATTGGCACATAAATCAACATAGTTCGCGTGTATTCTTAATAAATATAATTTTATTTTTCATGGTTTGATTTGTGACTTCAAAAATTTTGCTGCCCTCTATGGGTATGTATGGACAGAAAAGTAGGCATTACACGTGAAAAAATTGCGAACCTAAAAGCCAAGGGTAGGGAAAATCGTTAGTTCATAATGAGGTGTTGTTAGTCAGCAGAGGTAGTGTGGCTCGCGTGTTGTTGAAATAAATAATAGTACTAACGATGGGTAAATATTAGACAAGTTATGGAAGTTCGGTGTGCTGGGTAATAAGGTCAAACTGAAGTGTTTTTATTATATAAAGCTCAAATTACGAATAAAAATATGATAATGTTATCCCTGACACTTGATACGGGAAATTTACCGTGGAAAAAATACAGCTTAATTTGCAGGACGAAAAATATTTTCTTAAGCGAAAGATAGAATTTCCGTAATTACATGATGTTATTTTCCTTATCAAGGATAAAATTAGTTTTCTTATTATGTACGAAATTGATCGATTTCACCAAAACATACAAACGGACTATATTGACTAGATTGATTGAATGATTTATTGCAGTGTATTTTGATCATTTGATACGAAAGGGCAAAATTATCAGTCTCAAGCTTCAGATCCAGTCCAGTGATTATGAAATATAACATTGAGAGGATCCTAAAGCCCATCATCCACTTGCAGATGTTATAGTCCTGAGGTAAAGAAGAAAATTCAGCACAAATATTTCTAAGGAATACAAACTCTATGCAGATTAAGGAGGAGGGACAGTGGCCAGCACGTCGTCCTCACCTCTCAGGATCCCCTCGATGCCTCTGTTTTTTTTAAATTGAAAATTAAACTATATACAGGTGAGACTATTAAAGGGGATCGTACCGAATAGCATAATCCGTGAGGTAAAGCTTATGTACTGCCGGTAAAACAACTCTGTGACTTGATTGTAGATCACTTTGTTAATCCGGAATATAAAAAAAGAGTTTCCCATACTCACAACACTAGATTAAAAATTAAGGGTTCCCCGGTCGTTCCCTGAATTACAAATTACTTTGGAAAACGAACATTAAATTGCGTTGTTCCAAGGTTGTTCAATGATCTCCCGCAAACCATCATTAACATGATCTTCAATTAAAAAAAAAAGAACTGAAGAAATATCTGCTAAATGCTTTGACTGTTAAAAGGTTATAAATGAATATATATAAAATAAAAGTGGTAAAACAAACCTGTCCTAAAAAATGTTTCTCAACGAAAGCCCTAGCGGTTAACTAATTATAATATGTTTTAAAAGTACCAAATAAACGCTGTTCTGCAGCACTGAAACTGAAACTATGTACAAAATTGAACTGTTATCTCTCATCAACTTCAGGGTGCCTGGAAGAATGACTAGACAGTTGCCACCGTTTTGTAGCAACAGTTCACGGACAGTGTATACCTATAATGCCGTATTAAACAGACTTCATGAACTCGCCAATAGTTATTCCCACGTATCGGATATATTTAGTGTAGGGTATTGTTCCAATAGAACAAACCTTTTGAACGTTTTCAAAGATGGTAAATGGTAATTATATTTATTTATTTATACATTTCATCATATATACAATTTTTTGTTCACTTTACCCAGTTTTTTTAAAAATTACTTTACGATTTTCTTGTTATATTACTTAAATTTTTTTATTATTTAATAGATTTTAACAGTTTATCTTAAATTGTTTAAACTTTCTACGTAATATGTTATTTATTTATTTGTTTTATTTTATTTTATTAACATAAACGGCAAATCTGCCTTTTACAAAAATTTATAATACTAACATATTTGGCGTAATATATATTTTTTAAAAACAGAAATTTCCTTATACCCAAGATTTATAAAAAAAAATTAAACAAGATTAAAATTATACAGCATATTCAGTAGAAAGTTTAAAAAATTCAAGAATAAATATAAAAAACAAAATTAAATAATAAAACATTCTACAGTAATACAACAAGAAAATCATAAGTACTGTTTCATACGGCTGGGCAAAGTGAACAAAAAACTGTATATATTATAAAATGCATGAATAAATAAATATAATTACCATTCACCATCTTTGAAAAAGTTCAAAAGGTTTGTTCTATAGGAACAATACCCTACACTAAATACATCAAAATAACTATTGCCGAGTTCATAAAGTCTGTTTAATACGGCATTACAAGTATACACTGTCCGTGAATTTTTGATACAAAACGGTGTCACCTGTCTAGTCATTCTTCCAGGCATCCTGAAGTTGATGAGAGATAATAGTTCAGGGTAATCCCATATTGAATTTACAATTTTGAATAAATTTAAAAGGTCCATAATTTTTCTTCTATCGTTAAGTTTTAACAAATTTAAGGTTTTTAGTAAAAAATCGTAATTTAAAAATTCATGACTGATTCTAAGTTTAAAATTTATATACCGAAATAATTTTTTTGGACTCTTTCAAGAGAACTTTGGTGACAGTTGTAGTAAGGAGTCCATATTGTAGAGTTATACTAAGTTGATGTATGCTTCTCACTAATGAAGTCTCACTTCTTCATGAACTTCAAAGTGCCTATGTTTTTGAATTCCTTAGTCACACAGTCATGAAGCCTAACATTTTTAGAGATTTACTAGTGATGTTATCTATGGTTTTAGGTTTAATTTTTGCTTATAAATCTTAGGTAAAAGGTAATTTATGTTTTTTTTAATAACTAAACCAAATATGTTAATAGTATAAATTTTTGTAAAAGGCATAATTGCCGTGAATGTTAATAAAATAAAAATATCAAAAAAATTACAAACAATTTACACAAATAAACGTATGCAAAAATAACGACTAAAGTAATACAGAACACAGTAAAAATAAAATTAAAAATAAATGCGTAAAAAAACAAATGACCATAATATACTGAGCTGTCAGACAAAAAAGTTCATAAACATGAATGAAAACGAAAATTAAAGATATTTCATATTTTTTAGAAAGGAACATGATGAAGGTACGAGTATATACAAATTACAAAAAACAGAATTAAAAATACGGTTATTTAAAAAGAGAGAACGGCTTTGAATAAAGATGGACTCCCTGAATGATGAAATATGTAATATGTTAAAATCTAATATTTAAAAATCAGCCAAAAACGGAAAATTAGTTAATGGTGCCGAAATAAACTGTACATAAAAACCTACTTACCTAAATAATAGCGTAATTAAAATCCGTCTCTAAATCTTGCAAAAACAGATTTCAATTACACTACTTGACACCGCAAACTTAGCATTTTAATTGATTTAGTGAAGCATAATTAGAAATCTCACAATTCTTTTTTCAAAGTTTTACGCAAATATCAGATTTCTAAGTTTGCTTATGTATATACATAATTACAGAATTATTTAAGACTCTTAAATATGTTATACAATTTGTACAAATTGGCTACAGCCGTCTATAGATAAATAAATAACTTACTGATCAGTTCAGACTCTCGATTAAAGGGATGAATAGGTTTGAAAGTTAACTAACGTTTAAGGGGTGGGCTATTTTGCACTTTAATGAAGGAACCCGATCACTTATATAGTAAACCAGTAGGACACAATATATATTTTTGAGTGATTTCAAATTAATAAGTTTGGAAAATTTTTAAATGATAATAAAGATGAAAAAGAATAAAATAAAGACAAATATTAAATTTAATTTTAGTTACAACATACACAAAATAAATACAAGGGCATCAAATAATTTAACTTGCAAACAACCTAGGACCAACAGAAAAAGAAACAGTTTTTTGTATAGAGCAATATTTTTTTACAACTCACTTTCTAATGACCAAAAAATATACAAAATATATGCGTACTTAAAAAACACCTAAATTAAACAGTTCTTACAGCCCTTGTGACGAGTGATATGTGATGTTATTTTATCGACTTTTTATTTAAACTATTGTGTTATTATATAAAACGTTATTTAAAATACCATATTATCTTTTACAAAATATTTTATTTTTCTTTCTTATGTTATACAAAAATATTATAACTGTCCATTGTTTATTATAGGAGCAAAAATTCATTAACATTTTCTTGTATACCCACGAACAGGCCATGCCTTTGTGGGATTTTTTTGTTTATTATTTTTCTATTAATATGTATTTCGTTGATATGTAATTATGCTTTTTTTTAATACTCTGTTTTATTATTATGTTTTTGTAAGAAAAAAAAAAATATCCCCTCATACCAGCACTTTTGCTGATTGGGAATATTTCGTACAAATAAAATATTTAATGTAATGTTATATGTAAAGTTTAAAAACCTTGTATTTTGTCATAAATAAATAAGTTCAGGGCTACGGGAAATGAGAAATAAAAAATGATTTCTTACACGCGGTACTCGACTTGTTAAAAAACATGGGTCAAAACTTCGTTAGCCCCTAGTTCAAAAGTAGTAACAGAATATTAGAAAATAATAAAATTAAGTCAAAAATACATTTTTTTTTTTTAAATTTATTGTATTATCAGCGTATAAGTTTTGTAATTTTGAAATTACTCCGCGTGTGATGTCTCAAGTCTCTTTCCCTACTTCTCGGTTAGTTCTGCTGAGTGGTCAGTTGACTTACCGTAAATCGAAAATCTATCACAACTCTTCTATCATTGGTTGATTCAGAAGAACTTGTGACGTCATTCAAAGTAGTTCATTTTTATTTTAAAAAAAATCATATATTTTCAATAAATTTCGCCGTTCAATTTAATGCTCTAATTTTAAATTGAAGTACAAATTTGGACCAATTTTTCTATTGACCAGTCTGTTTTTGGTTGGCTGGAAGTTATTCCAAAGCGCACATTTTTTTTCTTGTCTAGTATTAAAAAAATATTAATAAGTTTTACAGGGTACCAGATAATTTAAGTACTATTATATTCTATCAATAAAAAGCGACTGAACCTTGGATAATAGATTTGAGCTTATAATATCGCCAGTGAACCACAAACTACAGCGCGACCTCAATACAAATTAATTACATTATTTTAAACCACAACATTGCGGTTTAAGACAAATGTACGTATTTATTATATATTATTCCTCAGAGTAATAATACGTCACCCGCTTATAGAGCCGCCCATGCGGATGAAAAACCATAAAATGATTAAACAAATAACAACAAACAAACCACCGTGCCGTTTCCCGTAGGGGTAGGCAGAGAGGATAGAACGCCATATCACACTGTCTTTGCATACAGACCTCGCTTCCTCTACATTTATACATCATCTCATGCACGCACGCCGATTATTCCTACTCTTGGCATGTCCATCTTCAAGTACTTGATGGATCTTATCGTGCTATGTCTTTCTCGGTCATCATCGTTTTCTGTATCCATCAACATTCGTATCGTAGAACTTTTTAGCCGTTCTTTGGCTTTCCATTCGCTCAATCAATCATTAAATTAGCTACAATTTACAGAAATACAACGGGCCGTAGGCAGTGTAGGCACTCGGGTCGAGAATTGCAAGCGTAAACCGAAACCACCCGTTGCAACGCTGTTGTTCTATGCAATAGAGCGAAATTGCATCTCTATGAGCGGGTAGTAAATCATTACTCTGAGAATTATTAACTACCTAATCTAATCAGTGAACAAAGGAATCAAGTATTTTGTAAAATGTACAATTATAATATGACTAAGCGAATCCATTATAATTTTTAACTTAATTTGTATGGCCTTAGTTATACAGGGTGTTCTTTAAACCCTGTCACATCCGAAACCACAATGATCAGTATGGGCAAGAAGACATATTAGCATATTTAAAAAATATATTTAGAACGAACAATTTTAACGTAAATATTAAAAAAAATAATTGTTGCGTACGTCTGCAGGGGAGAAGCGAGCGGGCCGCCGCGCGGTTCACGGTATATCAGACTCCCCTCTCTCCCCTCCTCGATTCTCCCCTGCAGAAGTGAGCAACCATTTTTTATTTAAATATTTATTTTGTAAATTTTATTCGTTCTAAAAAAATATTTTAATGTGTCAATATGTCTTCTTGCTCATAATGATCATCGTGGTTTCGGATGTGACAGGGTTTAAAGAACACAATTATGAAACTGTTGTTGACGACGAATTTACTATTTTTATTTATTTATTAGAAAGTAACGAAATATAGGAAAATCCGTTTCATGAAATAAACAAAATCTTGCCCAAAAGCTTTTTTTGGTAGTTCGCACTCTTTTCCGACGTTTTGGACTGCATTACAGCGTCCGCCATCAGAATATATACGTATGTAACGTTATGTACCATGCTCGAGGTCGCAGTGCCTCAATTATGATACAAAGTAACATTAAGTTTTCTGTATGAAAAATAGAATATGCACTTTCGTACATGAATATCGATATCAGTTTATACCGTCTCAGTATAAACCGATGAAGATAGACGTTCATAATCGAGGCCCAGATTCGATTCCTGAGAAGCTCGGCATGAAATACTGATAGTAAAGGTAAAATTCTTCACGGCAATATTTCAAGTTCCTGGACTGGCCGATAAAGCTGATTATTTTACAACTTATAATATTGGAAATCAAACACTGATTTGAGTCTACTGAACAATTTATTTTATTTTTACAAATATAAAAACAAAAATTTCGTGACACTTGTTTCGCCTTGTTAGGGTATTTTCAAACGAATGTGAAGATTAGATGGATTGAATGTCCTTGTACATATAGTTATATAATTCAAGGTACTTAAGTAGAAAATAAAAATAATCTTATTAACTATACCATGTACATTGATCATTACTGAGGGAAAAACCAATGCTTAAGGGCAAGGCTAAGCGTTTAATAGGTAATGGGGAATTTAGGTATTTATATTTGAATTTCGGAAAAAATATAACAAAGTAAGTATTTATTGACATACATGTATGTATAATTATCTCACAATACATACATATATGTCAATAAATACTTACTTTGTTATATTTTATCCGAAATTCAAATACTTAAATTCCCCATTACCTATTAAACACTTAGCCATGCCCTTAACCATTGGTTTTTCCCCCAATTATGATCATTGTACATGCTATATGGGTGAAAAACCGCTGCGAAACCGTGGTAGTGACGCGGGCACCGAATTAGAAGTATGCGGTTCGTTACCATGACTTGTTTTCAATTTTCCAGCACGGTTATTTGACCCGTTGTCCCGAATATTTGGGTAACTCATAAAAACGAATTCAATAAAAAACTGTTTTAGAGCCGCCAATAGATTTTGATTGCATAAGTAATGAAATCTCTTATTAAATTTTGCGTTATTATCTCGCGCAGGAGTTATAAAGTGAAGCTATTTGTGAATGCTGAAAGCGTCGTAAATAAAATATTTTCCTCGAAATTAGGGCCTAGAACACGACGAAAACGTAATCGAAGCCGTGACAAAACCGTAGAATCGTAATATAAAAATAGAATACCAAATCACATGAATAATCATGCCATTTTCATTTCACGGGTCATTTTATATTAAATCAACACAGGGTATAAACCTGACCACGTGACCACCTCATAATTTGATGCAATTCGGTATAAAGGTTGTCCCCATAGAAATCAAGAAAAATGCCTTTTTTTTTTCAAATATTTCAAACGGTTTCAAAATTACGGCTATGTAAAGCTTCTTGAAATCCTAGAAAAAAACGTAACCGACATATTTTGAAATCACCACGGCTTTTCTCCTAATTGAGCTAGAGATATGAGAGTGGTGTCATTTTACTCAATTTTAAATGTTTCTTCTTTAATGCACAACACAATATACTTTTCCATGAAAAATCACCACAGCTTTTCTCCTAATTGAGCTAGAGAGATGAGAGTGGTGTCATTTGACTCAATTTCAAATGTTTATATTTTTATGTACAACACAATATACTTTGCCATGAAAAATATTTATGGAAAATCAAATTCAAAATTTTTAATTTGATTTTCTCAAAAAGTCCCATAAATAGTTTATATTTTTAGTAAGTGATTTACAAAATTTCAAAGTGAAATACTAATAGATTCATAGTAAAATAATAATTTAAAAAAAATCTTTTTTTTAAAACTGTTAGCCAGCTACTACAGATTTATTTTTTTATTACATCAATCACGAAAACGATCAAGATACGCAGCAATTGGTGTACCGATGCAGTGCCCTTTGCACCATTGGGTGTGGAAAGGGAATAGCGATATCACCTATCTTTTCTTTTTAAACACAACTCAAACGCCACGAAGCGATTTATCGGAACCTTTTAACAACACAGTTGTTTTAACATATTTTGTTTCTATAAAATAAATATTTTTAAATTACTGTATAGTAACATCGCTGCCAACTAAGTCTATGGGGAGTTTGATCATTGGATGACCTATATTATTTGCTGTTGTGATATCATCCAAAAATATAACTAGGTCCCTGGAAACAAACGATTCCGACAATTTATTATCCTTACTTCTAACATCGGAAATCGATCTCTTTCCCTGTTTGACATTTAATAAGTGAGAACCTCCCTGGAGCCTATAGCCGTTACTTGACATCCTTTTTTCTTAAGAAAAAGCAACCAACCGATTATTGCGGAAAGACAAGCATAAAACATACCCGCCTATACATTATAATATAATTTGACAATTAAATATTGCCCAAAGTTATGTATTTATTTATTTGACGGACTTATGCAGTCCATTCTAACGATGGTAAATACAATGTCTTATAATAAATACAGGTAGTAATAAAATTAAATACAACTAAATAAAATTGAACGTATTTACGCAGAAAGCAGCCAGCCATAGACAAATGAAACTAAGATCATACCACTTTTATGAAAAGTTAATATTAAAATCTACGGAACAGTATGACATGTTTTTGACTTTGACAAATGATGAACAATGAATACATTACTTTTTTTTTAATATTACAAACAAGAATCTAACTATGTATTTGAACAGCTTTAATGATTTAATGAAGTACCGTAAGATTCTTCTAGTGTTTTTGGTGTTTTCTATAAATTGAGAAATACCGTGTTTGTGATCGACACTATTTTAAGAAGGTAATTATTACAGTTTTTTGTATGAAAGCGGTCTGGCCGTTTTTAGCAGAACGTAGAATTGTCCTTACTGCATCCGATAACACCAATATATCAGTTTTTCAAAATAGTGGACTGGCTGCTTTCTGCATAACTACGTCCAATTAAAGCTAGGACAAAAAAATAAGAATTTCTACCTCCAGAAAAGATCCAATCTATCTTCGTGATTTTTTAAATCTATAAAGACTTACACCAAAAAATCTTGTCTCGAGTTTACAATATGACACAATCGGGACATTAGTGCATGCAAGCCATAGTTTGTGCTGTGTTGATCAAGGAACAGCATATTATTATTTTGCACCCGGCGGATTGGAACATTGAATGCCACTTGTTCCAGTAACGATGGTACATCAATTAAGCCATTCAGTAAATTAAACTTAAATATGGAGTCAATGTTATTTCTATGTTTTTGTAGACTTGAGATTTTTAACATTGACTCCATTTCTCCGTAAGTGTAGTCTCCCCTCTCGAGGCCAATTATCCATGCTACTTTTCTTAGCAAACGATGTTGCACCGATTCGATATGATTTATCCGGCCTACGTAGAAAGAATACCAGATTACGGAGGCATATTCTAAAAGAGGACAAACAAGTGAGCAATATAGTGATTTAACCGTGAACATATTAGTTAAGTCACTAGATGTCCTGTTAACAAAACCCAAGAGTTTTAGTGACTTGTTAATCATAGTATTAATATGTTTAATAAATGTAAGTTTACAGTCCATGATAACTCCGAGGTCCTTAATAGACTTGACTATATCTAAATTAATATTTTCTATTTTGTAATCGAGGGAGACTTTTTTCTTGATTGAAGGCGACTTTTTTCATTATATGAAAATACTTTATTATACATGTTTCAATATTTAATTCTAGCTGGCTTTGCACCACATATTAAAAGAATCAATATCTTACTAAAGCAGCAAACAGTCATTAGTATTTTGAATTATTTTAAGAATTTTACTGTCGTCTGCAAAGAACCAAAAACGAGTAAAGGAGAATACGTTTGCTTCATCGTTAATAAACAAATTAAAAAGAAGGGGTGCCAGATGAGCACCCTGGGGTACACCTATGTGTCACAACGTAAATTAATTCCTAAGCCTGTCTCCTTTTCTCTCACCAAATTCAATCCGGTCCCTTTAGAACCTATATGAAGCTTTGAAAAACAAATTAATAGTTTGTTTGTCACCTGATGTCAGTGTCCGCTTTGAACTGGATAGAAGTATGTGATAATCTCCAATAGATGTTCGGTATAGAACGCATCGCAAATTATAAAATTTCATTGATAAAAAACAAAAAATATTTACTGTGTCAATGAAAACTAAGATACCAACAGTGTGGAGTTTCGGAGAATAAGAAAAATCTTCAAAAAGGTCAGTCCATTCACTCCATTTCCTGATTATCCATTTGCGCTGTGACACTTACAAAATTTGATATATCTTACAATATAGCTTTATTCAATCAAATTAATTTAATTTTAGAGAAACATAATTAAAACTTTCCTTTTACATCATTTATAAGGACGACAGGCATTTGCCCCAAAACACACAAACCAGCCAAAAGCCAGCTGTCAAAGTTAAAAAAAAAAAAAGCAGTGCAATGCTGATTACCGACGAATACAAAAAATGGACGAACTTAGGGGTTCCAGTAATTAAAATGTAAACTCGCCGCTTTTGAATTTCGGTACGCATGAGAGTAAAAATATCTTAAAATTCGTGTATATTTTATGAACGCCTGGGCTGAAAGGGTTAAGGGTGAAGAAATTAATAGCATTCAAAGGTTGATTGCGGACGGGGTTAGGGAAAATTATAAAAAAAGAGTCACAATTATTAATATAGTGATATCTAAAAGCTTAGTCATTACCTTTATGTTTAACTTTAGCATTATATTGGTCTCTTATTTGAGTTTAAGTGGTTTAATAGCATCCTTTCCATACAACAAATACTATAATGTGCATAGGGCACTGCATAGATACACTAAATGCAGAGTAAATTGATAACCTGTTACGTGAAAGGTGCCAGTCCAGGAACATAAAATAAAAACAATATAACATCTGCCGAGAAGCCGGTTTTGCGGTTCGGGAGGTTTAATTCTTATTTTATTGAAATGTATCTATTCTAATAAATAAATAAAAAAACGCAGTTTTGAACCACCATTTTAATCAATATTTCGTGTCGTATTTTCTAGAAATCGAACCCGGGACATCAAGCATGGTAGGAGAACGCGCCAACAACTACACACCACACTCGTCTGGGGTTATTAACTGTATTCTTCATCCACCTGGATAAAAAAACAAAAACGCAACAATTAAGCATTTTACCAAATGTCATTAAATATTTGTATATAACCACTTACGGACTTTTCTTTGTCTACCGGTTTCGAGACGTACCCATCTCTTCGTCAGGACACCGATTAAACTAACATGCAAAACACACTTAACACCTTCACCATAGCTGCATGTGCTCATTAAAATGCATGTCGTGTTAGTTTTATATTTTTGTGCACCAACTATGGTGAAGGTGTATAGTGGGTTTTGCATGTTAGTTTAATTGATGTCCTGACGAAGAGACGGGTACGTCTCGAAACCGGTAGACAAAGAAAAGTCGGTACGTGGTTATATACAAATATTTAATAACATTTAGTAAAATGTTTGACCGCAAAGTTAATGCTTTAAATATTAATAATAATTAAGCATTATTCTACATAATTATTTCCACACGAGAACACTACCCCTTCGAGCATGTTTTTGAAAGGAGTCGATCATATAAGATCGGGTCAATGATCTTCAATATAAACCAGTTTAAGTTATGAAAATCGATTCAGCATCTTTCGAGGACATTAGTATACAGAATAATATATGATAATAATACGTATATAATATATATGTATGTAATATCCATAATATATGAATAAATATCTCCATATCGCTAGCCCAAAGCAACAGGGAGGTAACTCTGAAGAACATTTATTTATTTATTATACAAACGGCCTAAGCCTACAACAGTTATATAAAGAAACATATGTACGGAAACAGAACTAAAAGAATACAAAGACAAATAAGGGCATTAAAATAATAATATACAATATATTCAAAGACATGATCAACATGTAAGATTTTGAGCTAAGCCATGCCAATCCATTTTCATCCCACACTGTGTTAATGGCGAAGAGATCTACGAATAGCGGGAAGATCTATCCCAATCTCCATCTTAGAACAGGCTGTGCCATGTTAGATGGAGACTATCATAAACAGAGAATACTCCGTTTTCATTTTACATTAATTGGTTTTATATAGATTCTCTGTTATTAAGTATGCATATTATTTTTTGCAATAAATTTATAAATAAAATAATGAATAATGAAGAATTCCAAGTTGTGCGACGAATTGACTAATCTAAACAATCGGACATAAAACAAAAGTTGCTCCGAGAAGATTAGACAAAAATAGTAAATTTTTACTTGTGGTGACTTGGTGGTTGGGAACATAAATAGAAAAAAAAAGATTGCAACGGAAATGGGGGATCACTGAAAGCATCAAGTAATTTGAAAATTCGTATAAAGTCCTTCTCCGTTTTACGTTTCTCCAATGAAGACAGATTAAGAGATTGATCTTTTTCAACATAAGAATAATTACCACTCTGCAATCCGAGCTACCATGCTAATTTTCTTATAGCCCCGCCACACTATGCTTTGACTCGCGCTCAAAAACCGACATAATAGGGAGCGGTGGGCACGACTAGGAGCATGACGTGCGGCATGACGAGTAACGTTGCCACACAACGTCTCTGCCTCCTTTCCTCGCTACTTCCTATTCCACTCGTCGAGTGTGGGGCAGGTCCATTAGATTTTTTTTTTTTTTTTTAAATGGTGATGGACAGACTCGATATGGTCAATATGAGTTCTATAGAATGAAGATATTATTTCTGAGATAGTCGGACTTTGAGGTGTGCAAAGGGTCTAACTGAATTACATTATTTGAAATTTAATATTAATGAGTTTTAAGATTAATATTTCATAGATTCCAAACATTCAAAACTTTCCTTCTTTTAAAAAAACATGCACTATCCTGGATTCAAACTAAAGATATGAACTCTTTTTTTCTATGATTTATTTTGTTGCCCTTAAATAATAAGGAATATATTTGTGTTTTTTTAAATATTTTTTATTTCCTTTTTTAATTACTATAAAAAAACCATATTATCTTTTACAGAATATTTTATTTTTTCTTTCTTATGCTATACAAAAATATTATAACTGTCCATTATTTATTATAGGAGCAAAAATTCATTAACATTTTCTTGTATACCCACGAACAGGCCATGCCTTTGTAGGATTTTTTGTTTAGTATTTTTCTATTAATATGTATTTCATTGATATGTAATTATGCTTTATTTTTTTAATACTCTGTTTTATTATTATGTTTATTGTAAAAAACAAAAAAAAAAAAAAAAATTTAAAAAGTAGATTGAGAAAACTATATTTTCACATGGGTTAACTATCTAACTTCAATATTTTCACATGGGTCAACTACCTAACATCAATATTTTTACATGGGTTAACTATTTAATTTCAATATTTTCACATGGGTTAAGTATCTAACTTCAATATTTTATTATTTGAAAACATTAATTTATATCATTGTATTATAAGGAATTCTTGTGTTACTACTTTGAATTAATTTAACATCGACTTTACCCTTGTGCATCTGTTTTTTTCTCTCTCTCGGAATTAATCTTGGACCTTTGTTTTGTAATATGGTGAATTTGTTTAAAATTAATCATGGTTTGATAGGATAATGTGCTACTGCAGGGATATATGGTTCAATGATTGGGTTCTAGGTGATATTGTATAAACTCTTATCAACAATTTTTCAAAGTTCTTCCCAAAATTGAAAATGTATTGTTCCCTGCAATCTTTTTGTTACCACCTTAGTGTTTTGGTGACATATAAGTTTCAAGTGTGTAAAGTTTAGAAATATTGATAGTTAATATACACTCGTAGTTAAAGGATAATTAGATTTAAGTTAATATTTGGCCATTCATATATTATAATGTTTGTATTTTAAAATGAATTTTTTTTTTTAGAAAACCTATCTGCATTTGTATCTCAAAATCGGAAATGTTAAGTTTATCTTTCTGTTGCTTTGGGCTCACGATATTGGCAATAGTCCCGCCTTCGTTCTTCATACTTTGGGAAGTTCGAGACACAAGGCATGCGGCATGCGGCATGCGGCATGCGGCATGCATCCTTGCATTATTTCATAATTTATTAGTATTCCTAGCGTGCCGCGAATTCTCTTGTCTTCATACAGAATAATATTGTGCTGATAAAACAGTCAAACTGACGATCACGTAGGCCAGTGGTCGGCGAACTCATAAGTCAAAAGAACCAAAGATCAGCAGTACAACAATTAAGATTTCAATATATCTTTATAGTTCTCAGAAGTCAGTTAAAACTAACTACTAATATGAAAGAAACCAGATATATATATCATAGTAAAAATTATCGTATTTATTTTTTTTTTTTATTATATTTAAACGGAAATATGACAAAAAACCTTAAAACCATTTAAAGAATGACCTTGCGTTTCCTTGGTCAAGTCAAATTAGTATGTTTTAGTTTATTTCAACAGAGAGGGAAAACATTTTTGACAAGGAAAACACGGGACCGGGACACAACGCGTGGTTATATAATCACGTGTTTACACGGCTCCGGGATACAAGTGTTAATAAAAAGCAACGCTACATAAATTTTGGTAGACGGACTTAAATACATACAATTATTTTACAATCACCAATATATGATAAAAGACAAATACAAAACCGCATACAAACGGACATACAAATAACGGACAGACACTTGGCACCTAAACTAACACTTATATGGAGACATCGGTAAAGAAAATAATTCACGATGCTTTCAAAACCTATTCCATAAATATATATCTAAAAGGACTAAAAAAGAAGCCTAGGAACATATTTTAGTAGTCTCAATTCTCCAGAGATGAAGAACATTTTAGAGAAGGTAATATGGAAGTCTAAGCATCTACAGGGCTTATGACCTGTCATTGGCAGGTTTAAGTGGCCACTTTACACATTGTGTAACATTCACCATTCTGCCCATATTTTAACATCTATAATTATTTCATCTGTTGATGTTTGTGATATCATTACTTTTCTATATAACCTTCACTAAAATGTTGTATGTTAATATTAACAGCTCCCCAGGGAGTTGAATCCAGTTTTTCTCTACAAAAATTTTGACAAACTAAAATATTGTTTCACTTCCTTTTTAATGTATTTAAAAAAAAAATGTTTTTGAAAAAATCTATTACCAAAATTAAAATGACATAATACAAGAGTTACACCCTGATGCTGCAAAAAAATAAAAAATAAATACAACCTTCGCTCAAAGAGGATTGGCCTACTACTCGGTTAAAGTGTACAATCTACTTCTATTATCCATAAGGACAATTAGTAAGTTCTCGCAATACAAAATTACTATTAAGAAATGGATAGTGGAGGTGGGTTGCGCACGGATCGATGAGTGGATCAAGACAAATAGGTAAAATGTGTGTAGTGTTTATGAAATTTGATCTATTGGTCTATATAAATTGGTTATGTTTTTGATGATTATTTTAGTTTTCTATTGTTTATTATGTTAATGATAATTAGGTCAATTGAATAAATTATGTTTTTTTTATTGTTATTATTATGTTAACTTTGTTAAATAGCTAATCATAGGCATGTTTCACATCTATGGGCGGTAACTGCATTCACAAAAAACGTAAATTGTAAAAAAAAAAATAGTCTAGTTTGTACATTAATTTTTTTATTGGATTATCAAAATTAATTTATATATTGTTAATATTTAAAACGCACTAAAAAATAAAGTATACCAGTACATAACACAATAGAAGAAGGTCTTCTCTTCATTAAAAAATTATGTTTTTCCACTTGCAAAACAATTTAATTAACTTTCAAAGGATCGCCATTTTAGTAAATGACTTCACGAAACTATCGATTCATTTTAATTACAATGTGCGCGTTAAAGGAGTATTCCCTTAACTACAGAAGGAAATTAGCATATTGTTTCAAGTTTGTTAGTTACATTCGTGAAAGTGTTAATAATGTAAATTTAATTAAAAAAGAACTTTGGGAGATGTTCAGGTAGATAAAAATTAATTATAACCATAGCTACGTAAAAAAAATGAGAATAAGTAATAGTAACTAGGTTAGTTATTTACAAAACATATATTTTTTTAAATGATCATGCAAATCGGTAGTCAGATGGCAGAAGGGACCATCTGTATTTTGGTCTATGTTTTAGTTTAAAAAAGTTTTAATTAATATTTCAGTTAATACACGCAGAACTTTTTTTTTTAAATCAGCGTCATATAGAATGGTAATTTATTATTGAAAAGCAACACTAAAATATTTTAGTTTGTGGATTAAAGTTTTAAAATTGAGACGTATTTCAGCTTTCCTGAACATTTTTGAAAATTACAGATGGTCCCTTCTGCCATCTGACTACCGAAAGATACTAATTTTCGTAAACAAATATTGGTTTTACTTTACAGACAGTCGAAGTTAACTGTGTTACTTCTCATTGTAATCGGGGCCCAAGGTACGAATTCTGATGGGAAGTTAAAATTTATCTTTTATTATTTTATCGACAAAGTAAAATTAAGAATTCAGTATAAAAAATAGAATATGTTTACGATTTTTTTTCTTCTAAACATGTTTAATAACTGGTTACCGACGAAGATACTTTAAATGATCATGCAAATATACTCATTTTTGTAAACAAATATCGGTTTTGCTTTATATACAGTCGAAGTTAACTTTATTACTTCCCATTGTAATCGGGGCCCAGGGTACGTATTCTGATAAGAAGTTAAAATTTATCTTAAATTTTATCGACCAAGTAAAATTAAGAATTCAGTATGAAAAGTAGAATATGTTTAGGGTTTTTTTATAAACATGTTTGATTACCGGTTACCGACGAAGATACTTTGAATTTTCGTACAAATATACACACTTTTGTACATAAATATTGATATTAGTTTATGCCGTCTGAGTATATACCGATAAAGACAGCCGTTCATAATCGCGGCCCTGGGACCGTAAAATATGTCGAGGCTATACTGATAGGATGCATTTAGTCAACAATCTTTATATATTTAGAATATTTTTAAATACAGGTGCAAAGCTTTAAAAAAATTTAAATAAAAGAAAACTGTGGGAGAAATAATGCGTTTAAAGAATAAAAAAGATTTAAATGCGATTATCCCGCAACTTGTATTAATTTTATTAAAAAATAGATGTAAAATAATTAAATGAATTATGTCAAGCAAAGCAAATAAATTGTTTCGGTAGTAAGGAAGAAAAATGCAAGTGAACATAATAAAGAATGTTATCACGACAAAATAAGAAAAAAATGAAATGCGTGTTTGCCAATACTTACATGCGAATAGGGTTAATCGAGTATTATAGCAAATAAAAACTACTAAAAGGTAATATAAATAAACAAGTAATAGAAAATCGGGTTGTGTTCTCTCACCTCCTCACACCCCTCACATCACCTTTGGTGGAAACAGTGGCATGTATTAAAATTGATTAAACTATGACGAGTTTGCTGTTGGCCTTTAACAACAATGTTACTATGCAAATGTGACAATACCAAAAACAATGACACGGGAAACGAACGAACAGTGCCTACCTACCGCTTACCATGCATTAACATGCGTATTTCGTTCTTCAATATAATCGGCTTAAGAAATTTTCAAGCAAGGAGCAATGCATTTAATACTATGATATTTGCGTA